>NC_141687.1:282715929-282771598 GCF_964263255.1 Lissotriton vulgaris
CCACACACCTCCGTGATTCCCCCAGAGGTCAAAGAAGGACGGCACTGCAAGTCGATGTTTAACCAAAGTGGTTTATTGGCAGACCCCCCTGCCCCCTTGACATATACATACATATACATAAACATACACATACACATACATACATATACATAAACATACACATACATACACATACATACACACATACACACACACATACACACATACATACACACACACATACATACACACATACATACATATATAATGTGACTTTGTAAAACAAGAGAAATAAAGGATGGTGGGATGTAAAGAAGGCTCACAGTTACTGGATGATATTCCGCAGTACCGCCTCATCAGACTCTACGGCTGCCTCCAAGCAGTAGTGCCTGGTGAAGGTGTGCGTAGATGCCCAGGTCACCGCTCTGCCTATATTCTGGATTGGCACTCCTCCAAATAGTGCAGTGGATGTGGCCACTGCCCTCGTGGAATGAGCACGAACTTGTGCATTTAGAGGTTCTCCAGCCGCTTGGTGACAGTAGACAATTGCACTGGAAATCCATCTGGCAATTCCCCTTTTTGATAAAGGGAAACCCTTCCTGGGTGCGCTGAAGGCGACGAAGAGCTGAGAAGATTTACGAAAGCTCTTAATTTCCTTTAAGTAGAACTTGAGACATCTTTGAACGTCTAGAGAGTGCAATACTCTCTCTGCTGCCGTTGATGGACGAGGAAAGAAAGGTTTCAACACCAACGGCTCATTCAGATGAAAATCAGTTGGTACTTTTGGAATTAACTTTGGATTAGTCCTCAGAATCATTCCGTCTTCCTGAAACTGTAGGAAAGGCTCCTGAATAGTGAGCGCTTCCCCTACTCTTCTCGCTGAAGTTAGTGCAATGAGAAGAGCCACCTTCCAGGACAAGAATTTAAGATCCTCTCTATGTATAGGTTCAAACGGTGGTTTCATCAATTGTGACAGTACTATATTCAGATTCCATAGTGGTGGTGGAGGTTTTACTGGAGGAAAAACCCTAAACAATCCCTTCATAAACGGTTTGATAATCCTTGATGACCATAAGGACGGGCCAGATGAAGACCTCCTGTAGCGGGATCACGCAGCCAAATGCACCTTGATGGAAGCGTGAGCCAATCCTGACTTTGCTAACAGCAGAATGTAAGGGATAATCTGATGAGGTGCAGCAGTAAGAGGGTGAATGCTATGTCTCTTACACCACAGACAAAACCTCTTCCATTTCATCTTGTAGGTTTTGTTTGTACTATCCGCTCTAGCCTTGGACAGTATCCTCCTACACTCGTGTGAGATATTTCGTTGACTAAACTCAGTGTTCAGGAGAAAGGCCGCTAATCGCAAGGATTTCGGGTCCGGATGGAGCACCTGACCCCTGGACATTGCCAAAAGCGATGGAATTGGTCGAAGCTGAACTGGACGGTCCTCCAACAGCAGCAAGAGTTCCGTGAACCAGTGTTGTCTGGGCAACCAAGGGGCTATCAGGATCAGCCTGCACGGCTCCCTCTTGATCTTCATCAGTACGCGGGGGAAGAGAGGAATTTGAGGAAAACCGTAAGAAAAGAAACTTATTCCCCCAAGATCCCTTCTGGCTAAGTAAGCTTGCGAAGCACCGGCATTTCCTGTTCTCTCTTGTGGCGAATAGGTCCACTCTTGGTGTTCCCGACCTTTGAAAAATTATGTCCAGGGTCCCCTGGTCCAGCTCCCATTCGTGGCAGGACGATTTAAGCCTGCTGAGAGTATCCGCCTTGACATTTTGATCTCCTGGGACATGTTCTGCTGACAACGATATTCCTTGTTGAAGAGCCCATTCCCCTATCTCCTGGGCCTCCAGAGATGGGGAGAGAGTTCTGGTTCCTCCCTACTTGTTCAAATAGTGCATCGCTGTGGTGTTGTCTGTTCTTACCAACACTGGCGAACCTCGTATTCGTGGAAGGAAGGCCTGTAATGTTAGGCGGATCGCCTTGAGTTCCAGTAGATTTATGTGTAATTGTTGTTTGTGTACCATGTAGGAGAGTAGGGTCTGCAATCCTATGATCACCCAGATTTTTTGCTTTTGTTTCACTGGTTTACGACTTTCTCTGGCTGTGGGCCTGCCAATCAGACCCACAGCCTGGCTGTTCTCTTTCTAAATTACGAGATGTACCCTAGGTGCATTTACCAATTGGTACTGGGCCACCTTATCAGACCCCGTAACGCAGGGCATAGGTGTACCCAGGGCCGCCAGGGGCTGCAGCATGTATTATGCCACCCCTGGCTGGCCTCCTAAATTTGACACAACTGGCTGCATGACAGCTGGGGCGAAGACGTGTAATCACCCTTTGCTTTAGATATAGTAGCTCTATATCTAACCATACAATGGACACCCGAGTTCCTATCAGTCACTCCTATGGCAGGCCTTGACAATCCTGAAGGCAGAGTGCGTGGGCTCGTGTGAACTGTGTTCTGGCCCGAGCCGAGCCCGGTTGCAGCTTGCGGAATCAAGACCCAATGGCTGTTCCATGATAACGCGTACCATATCGGTAACTCCGGTATCGCGTTATCAAGGCATGTCGAGTAAGGTGTCATACGAATCGGGATGCTGCCCTCTCACCAACCCTGGCGACGAGGTTAGCATTCCGCCCTTCTAGAGGGACACGACATGTACGTAACTGTGAACCCCGGTTAAAGTTAACTAAAGCCTCAGCTCCACAAAATGGATGCTGCCACCACAGACACGAGTCTGACCTCCTGCTGCTGGGAGTCCTTCCAGCGAGGAGCGCTTAGACAAAGGGTTTCCTGTCGAGGGCGGTGTTCGCACCGTCCCAGACAGGGTTTGTGTATTCTGGGTAGGTAGGGCTTTTGCGAGAAGGTGACTGCGGAGTGGCACCCCGGTGCTCACTACGCATCTGCCGGTTAGAACCAGTTCCAGGGGCACCAGCCCTGACCTGGGGAAAGTCCGGCAGGGGAGAGGGGTGTAACTACCCCCCTTCCTGGTCCCACCCTTAGGGCAGGACCTAGTCATGTACCCACCCCTTTCTTTAGAATAAAGGCCGGAGCGGGGACCCTTCCAAATTAGATCATCTTTGAATCAAGAACTACTTTCTACGAAAGGACATTCAAGACTCTTCTCAAGATTTCTCCCTTGTGACTAAGGAGTAGTCACCCTGCATCAGCAGGCACCATCTAAGAACTCTGCGGTTTGCTGTAAGTCCTTCCTCAAGGAATCCGACGGCCCAGCTCGACGAGAACCGGCTTCCCTGGCACCTCTGACCTCTACCCACGTCATCAGCTCAGCTGTGAGTGCGACGAGACCTCGAGGGACCGGCCATCATCAGAACCTGCACGCTCTTAAACCAGCACGACCATTGAAGCAATTCTCTGGCGAGTGCTCTGGGGTCCGAGAAGCCCCGACCCTGAGCCGCTCCAGCACCGAAGTGCAGTCTCCCAGCATCTCCACGATCTGCGTGGGGCCCTTTTGCTCGCTGCTCAGCACGTTGTCTGGTCACTAGCCGCTGGCTTGTGCCCTTCTGTGACGACATCCGACAATCAACACTGCTGGTCTGGTTGCTCCAGACCGGCCCTTGCTTCCATCTTTGCGAGAAGCACCCCGGACCCTCCTGGTCCACTCAAGACGCCATCTTAGGCCCACCACGTGGCCCTGAGATCTGCCAAGGCTTGTTGCCCCATCCTGGGCCCAGCGACGCCGACAGCATCATCCTTCGTGGGACAGCTCGCACCTCCGCCGTGGTCGCCGACAACGCCTCCTGGTCCGTGAGACTGCAGAGCCTAGCGTCGCCCACTCACCTGGTCGAGGTGAGGGCCAACCGGTGCCTTCCTGGTACCCTCTGACTACTGGCTAGTAGTACGAACTTGGTCCCCTCTGCTTTCAGGTATCATCAATCTCTGATCCAGGCTTGGATCTCTACGAACTATTCATCCCTGGTCGCCGGCCAGCAACTCCTTTTCTTCCGGCTCCTGGCTCGTCAGCGAAGACCCCGACGCCTGTAAGACTTGTGCAGCCGCAGCCCTCGTGGCTAGGTAACTCGGCATTTCGGTGCCTGCATAGCCTCTTTACTTTAGGGTCCCGAGTCCCTCGCTTCCGACTTGCCTTATCGGGTCCGCCCGAGACCTTTAAACTTTCCGTGTCCTCGGACACTTGTGTTAATTGTGCACTTGAAGTATTTTCCTAAGAGATTTGGTTTGTGCTTAGTACCCTGTCCTCAAAGAGTACAGGGCTGTTGTGATTCTTAATAAATATCCTGTTTATTTTCATAACACTTGTGTGATGTCCTTTCACTTGGTGTTCAAGGGGTACATGTGTGGTAAACAGCTGGCTTAACACGCCCTCTCGAGTCTTTAGCCTTAGACTGCTCGTATCCACGCTACTAGGATAGCTGGTCTATAGGTTGACTTACAACCAAACACTATAAGGGTCGTTGGAACGATACATAGCGGTCGCTAGAATAGCGAACGTTGCATATCGGGCCAACTTCTCACATTGGTGAGCAGCGGTTGGGATTTGAGCTTGCTGTTGTTTTACCACACGTATCCTAAGAATATCTTGTTGAAAGATCACATAAGTACTGTTAGTACATATAACTAAAGCTTAGAATACTCTGAGTTCTACTGAACCAGCTGTTGCAGCTCCTCAAGGCTTAGCACACCTTGGCTGCAACTCTTAGCAAGGGAACAGTAGGTAAACCCATAGTGTAGGTAGGTGCATCACTTACACCACACTAGAAGCAGTATGTCGGACAAAGGAGGAAACTCTGAGTCTCCCCTTGTGTCAGTTGACCCTCCACAGGTCATCCCTTCAAGATATACTGCGCTTAACTTCCATGAGTTACGACAAGTATGTACCTCTAGGAAGATTAAGCAGGGGGCTAACCCAACCACCTCCTTTCTGATTAGTCTCCTAGAGACTTATGATGCCAGAAAGGCTGAGAAGCTTCTTAGCCCTTCTAATCCAGAAGGAGACATGCCTCCCCTCGAGGGAACCAGAGGCGACCCTGACCTAATCCTCCTCTCCGCTGAGAATGAGAACGTGGAGGAGGACGAGGATGAGGATCCCTCTGGGGATGAGGCAGATAAGGGACAGGTAGAAGTCGGAAGACTAAGCAGGTCCAACTTAAGCAAACATGACAGTGGTACTGGGGGACTCCTGGGGCCACTATCAGGTCAGCTTAACATTGGGAATGGACGAGCCAGATCTCTGTCAAGAGACTCTGGCAGATCCCTTCAAACCAATGGCTCTCACAACTCTTCGCAAAGAGGGATGACGTCCCCTCAGCGGAGAGTGTACGAAGCTAAGGAAAGGGCAGCTAATCTGAGGATCGAAAGGGAAGAACTTGCCCTGGCCAAAGAAAGGCTTGCCTTTGCGAGAGAGCAACAGTTAAGTGGGGTAGTCCCCACTGGTGGCAGCAATGTACCTAGCAATAGGGAAAGGAGTTTTGATACGAAACACCTTGGTAAGATAGTGCCCCCCTTTAAACAAGGGGACGACATCCACAAATGGATTACTGCTTTGGAGAGGGCCTGCACTGTGCAAGGTGTACCCCAGAGTCAGTGGGCAGCTATCTTGTGGCTCTCCTTTGAAGGAAAAGGAAGAGACAAGCTCCTCACCACAAGGGTGGAGGATGCGAACAATTACCAAATCTTGAAAAGTACACTCGTTGAAGGGTTCGGCCTAACCACTGAGCAGTACAGGGTGCTGTTCAGGGATACCCAGAAAACGCAGTCTCAAGATTGGTCTGATTTTGTCGATTGTGCCACTAAGGCTTTTGAGGGCTGGTTGCTGGGCAGTAAGGTTACTGATTACGAAGGATTGTATAATTTGATGATGAGAGAACAAATTTTAAACAATTGTCAGAACCAGTTGTTGCATCAGCATCTTGTCGACTCGGATCTGACCTCTCCCCAAGAATTGGGAAAGAAGGCAGACAGATGGGTTCGTACGAGAGTTAAACAGAACCAGGGCCAGAATCAAGGTGGTCAGAAGAAAGCAAACCAGAAGGGTAAAGATTCTAAGGGGGAACAAAATGACCAGAAGTCTTCGACAGGTCCCCAACAACCCAAAGAGGGTGGGGGTCAGGCTCCCCAAAAGAAGAAAGAAGGCCAATCCAAAAGATGGTGCCAGTACTGCAAAAGTAAATCTCACTGGTTTAGTGAGTGCACCAAGAAAGGAGGAGGGCAGACTCCTGCCACTGCAGCCCCTAAGGCACCTGTGCCCCCTAGTACAGTCAGCAGTGGCAGTGCGCCTCCCAAGGGTTTAGTAGGGTTAACCCTGGGTTCTGAGGGGCGTGACAACTTAGTTAGCACACTCACTCAGGCTGTCCTTGTCAGTACAGGGGACGTGGACGTGTCCCCTGACATAAGTCCCAATACGTTGGGCAAATACCGACAGACGCCTTTCATAAATGGAAAGATGGCTCAGGCCTATAGGGACACTTGTGCCAGCGTCACCATGGTGACGCCTAACTTTGTGGACCCTGGACAGATCATGCCAGGTACAGAATTCCTGGTGACCAATGCAAGCAATGTCACTACCAATCACAGTATGGCAATTGTAGCTTTCTCCTGGGGAGGGGTAACTGGCCAAAAGAAGGTTGTAGTTAGTCCAGACCTCCCAGTGGATTGTTTGTTGGGCAATGATTTGGAGTCATCACAATGGTCAGAAGTGGAGCACCGGACTCACATGGAAATGTTAGGCTTGCCAGCACATGTGTTCGCTGTGACCAGGTCACAGGTCAGGAAATGCCCCACTGAACAGGTGCTGGATCCTGGAACAACGGACCAGACACCTCCCAAGAAAAAGAGCAGTAGGGTTAAGGCTGCGCCTTCCCCCTTGCCCCAGGTCGTGGATCAAGTCTCAGAGGAGGCTGACCTACAAGAATTGAGGGAAACTGAGCCTAGAGAGTTCGAACTTGATCAAGTTGAATTCTTGGGTTCAGGGGGACCCTCAAGGGAAGACCTGGGGAAGGACCAGTTAGACTGCCCTTCTCTTGAACCCCTCAGACAGCAGGCTGCTGCTGAGGCTGCTGGGAACGCCACAGGTACCCACAAGGTATACTGGGAAGATGGACTCCTGTACACTGAGTCAAGAGACCCCAAGCCTGGCATGACCAGGAGGCTGGTTGTACCCTTGTCTCAGCGTGGTTTCCTACTTACCTTGGCCCACGAGATTCCCTTAGCAGGTCACTTAGGCCAGACGAAGACGTGGGACAGGCTTGTCTCACACTTTCACTGGCCTCACATGAACGAAGATACCACGGAGTTTTGCCGCTCCTGGGTCACTTGCCAAGCCAGTGGTAAGTCAGGTGGCACGACAAAGGCCCCCCTTATACCAATGCCTGTGGTGGGGGTGCCCTTTGAACGGGTGGGGATCGACATCGTCGGTCCCATGGAACCACCAACAGCGTCAGGGCACAAGTTTATACTGGTGGTAGTGGATCATGCCACCAGGTATCCTGAAGCTATTCCCCTTAGGACCACTACAGCACCTGTTGTGCCAAGAGCCCTAGTTGGAGTATTCTCCAGAGTGGGCTTCCCTAAGGAGGTCGTCTCCGACAGAGGTGCAAACTTTATGTCGAGCTACTTAACTGCTATGTGGAAGGAATGTGGTGTCAACTACAAGTTCACTACACCCTATCATCCACAATGCAATGGGCTTGTTGAAAGATTCAACAGGACCCTGAAAGGGATGATTCATGGACTACCAGAAAAGCTTTGGCGTAGATGGGACGTCCTGATCCCCTGCCTCTTGTTCGCCTACAGAGAAGTCCCACAGAAGGGGGTTGGCTACAGCCCTTTTGAGCTTTTGTACGGACATCCTGTAAGAGGACCCCTGTGTTTGGTGAAGGAAGGATGGGAGAGACCTCTCAAAAAGCCTGCAGCCAACATAGTGGACTATGTGCTTGGCCTCCGCTCGCGGATGGCTGAATACATGGAGAAGGCATCTGAAAACCTTAAGGCCAGCCAAGAACTCCAGAAAGCTTGGCATGACCAAAAGGCTGTCTTGACTGTTTATCAGCCCGGACAGAAGGTGTGGGTGTTGGAGCCAGTGGCCCTAGCAGCACTCAAGGACAAATGGTCCGGGCCCTACACCATCCTGGAGAAAAAGGGAGAGGTCACCTACCTGGTCGACCTGGGAACTCCCCGGAGCCCCCACAGGGTGCTTCATGTCAACAGGCTCAAGGCATATGTCGACAGGAAGGACATGAGTTTGCTCATGGCCCTCGATGAGGGACAGGAAGAGGAGAGTGACCCTCTCCCCGACCTGCTCACTCAGAATCCTGACGATGGGTCGGTAGATGGTGTTGTCTTTTGTGGCAGCCTCTCCGAACATCAACAGAGCGACTGTAAACAGGTTCTTCAGTCGTTCAGACATATGTTTTCTCTAACACCCAGTCAGACCAATTGGTGCACCCATGAGGTCGACACTGGCGACAGTCTGCCCGTTAAGAGTAAAATCTACCGGCAGCCTGATCACGTTAGAGACTGCATCAAGAGTGAAGTGCAGAAAATGTTGGAGCTGGGAGTCATTGAACCCTCGGATAGCCCTTGGGCTAGTCCCGTAGTTCTAGTGCCGAAACCTCACACCCCGGGCGGTAAGAAAGAGATGAGGTTCTGCGTAGACTACAGGGGTCTCAATGCAGTCACTAAGACTGACGCCCACCCAATACCAAGGGCAGACGAGCTTATCGATAGATTGGCTTCGGCCAACTACTTAAGCACGTTTGACCTGACCGCTGGGTATTGGCAAATCAGGTTAGCTGAGGACGCCAAACCTAAAACCGCATTTTCAACCCCTGGTGGGCATTATCAGTTCGTGGTGATGCCCTTCGGTCTGAAAAATGCACCTGCCACCTTCCAAAGTTTGGTGAATCAAGTCCTTACTGGGCTGGACGACTTCTGTGCGGCGTATCTTGACGATATTGCTGTCTTTAGCTCCACCTGGGAGGATCACCTGGTCCACCTGCGGAAAGTGTTAGAGGCCCTGCAAGCCGCAGGCCTCACTATCAAGGCCACCAAGTGCCAGATAGGGCAGACACAGGTTGTATACCTGGGCCACCTTGTAGGTGGAGGCCAGGTTCAGCCACTGGAGAGCAAGATACAGTCAATCAGGGACTGGGCTCCTCCAACCACCCAGACTCAGGTTCGAGCTTTCTTGGGCCTGACTGGATACTACCGGAAGTTTGTCAGGAACTATGGTTCCATCGTGACACCATTAAACGAACTGACAAGCAAGAAAATGCCAAAGAAGGTTCAGTGGACAGCGAGCTGTCAAAAAGCATTCGATGACCTAAAGCAGGCCATGTGCACGGTGCCTATCCTTAAGAGTCCGGACTACTCCAAACCATTCATTGTCCAAACAGATGCTTCTGAGTTGGGTGTGGGAGCTGTTCTTTCTCAACTGAAT
The DNA here is from genome assembly GCF_964263255.1 of Lissotriton vulgaris. Classification (NCBI taxonomy): domain Eukaryota; kingdom Metazoa; phylum Chordata; class Amphibia; order Caudata; family Salamandridae; genus Lissotriton; species Lissotriton vulgaris. The sequence goes on from NC_141687.1 coordinate 282,725,334, forward strand.
TTTGATGGTCAAGACCAGCCCATTGCTTTTATAAGCAGAAGGCTGACCCCTAGAGAGAAGAATTGGTCAGCTATTGAGAGGGAGGCCTTTGCTGTGGTTTGGGCCCTGAAGAAGCTGAGGCCATACTTGTTTGGCACTCACTTCAAGATTCAGACCGACCATAAGCCCCTCTTGTGGCTAAATCAGATGAAGGGTGAAAACCCCAAACTGCTTAGGTGGTCCATTTCCCTACACGGGATGGACTTTACAGTGGAACATAGACCTGGTACTGATCATGGCAATGCCGATGGGCTCTCCAGATATTTCCACTTAGAACAAGAAGACTCACCTGGTCAAGGTTAGCTTATCGTTCCGACGTTTGGGGGGGGGTCATGTAGGAGAGTAGGGTCTGCAATCCTATGATCACCCAGATTTTTTGCTTTTGTTTCACTGGTTTACGACTTTCTCTGGCTGTGGGCCTGCCAATCAGACCCACAGCCTGGCTGTTCTCTTTCTAAATTACGAGATGTACCCTAGGTGCATTTACCAATTGGTACTGGGCCACCTTATCAGACCCCGTAACGCAGGGCATAGGTGTACCCAGGGCCGCCAGGGGCTGCAGCATGTATTATGCCACCCCTGGCTGGCCTCCTAAATTTGACACAACTGGCTGCATGACAGCTGGGGCGAAGACGTGTAATCACCCTTTGCTTTAGATATAGTAGCTCTATATCTAACCATACAATGGACACCCGAGTTCCTATCAGTCACTCCTATGGCAGGCCTTGACAATCCTGAAGGCAGAGTGCGTGGGCTCGTGTGAACTGTGTTCTGGCCCGAGCCGAGCCCGGTTGCAGCTTGCGGAATCAAGACCCAATGGCTGTTCCATGATAACGCGTACCATATCGGTAACTCCGGTATCGCGTTATCAAGGCATGTCGAGTAAGGTGTCATACGAATCGGGATGCTGCCCTCTCACCAACCCTGGCGACGAGGTTAGCATTCCGCCCTTCTAGAGGGACACGACATGTACGTAACTGTGAACCCCGGTTAAAGTTAACTAAAGCCTCAGCTCCACAAAATGGATGCTGCCACCACAGACACGAGTCTGACCTCCTGCTGCTGGGAGTCCTTCCAGCGAGGAGCGCTTAGACAAAGGGTTTCCTGTCGAGGGCGGTGTTCGCACCGTCCCAGACAGGGTTTGTGTATTCTGGGTAGGTAGGGCTTTTGCGAGAAGGTGACTGCGGAGTGGCACCCCGGTGCTCACTACGCATCTGCCGGTTAGAACCAGTTCCAGGGGCACCAGCCCTGACCTGGGGAAAGTCCGGCAGGGGAGAGGGGTGTAACTACCCCCCTTCCTGGTCCCACCCTTAGGGCAGGACCTAGTCATGTACCCACCCCTTTCTTTAGAATAAAGGCCGGAGCGGGGACCCTTCCAAATTAGATCATCTTTGAATCAAGAACTACTTTCTACGAAAGGACATTCAAGACTCTTCTCAAGATTTCTCCCTTGTGACTAAGGAGTAGTCACCCTGCATCAGCAGGCACCATCTAAGAACTCTGCGGTTTGCTGTAAGTCCTTCCTCAAGGAATCCGACGGCCCAGCTCGACGAGAACCGGCTTCCCTGGCACCTCTGACCTCTACCCACGTCATCAGCTCAGCTGTGATCTGTGGGTGCGACGAGACCTCGAGGGACCGGCCATCATCAGAACCTGCACGCTCTTAAACCAGCACGACCATCGAAGCAATTCTCTGGCGAGTGCTCTGGGGTCCGAGAAGCCCCGACCCTGAGCCGCTTCAGCACCGAAGTGCAGTCTCCCAGCATCTCCACGATCTGCATGGGGCCCTTCTGCTCACTGCTCAGCACGTTGTCTGGTCACTAGCCGCTGGCTTGTGCCCTTCTGTGACGACATCCGACAATCAACACTGCTGGTCTGGTTGCTCCAGACCGGCCCTTGCTTCCATCTTTGCGAGAAGCACCCCGGACCCTCCTGGTCCACTCAAGACGCCATCTTAGGCCCACCACGTGGCCCTGAGATCTGCCAAGGCTTGTTGCCCCATCCTGGGCCCAGCGACGCCGACAGCATCATCCTTCGTGGGACAGCTCGCACCTCCGCCGTGGTCGCCGACAACGCCTCCTGGTCCGTGAGACTGCAGAGCCTAGCGTCGCCCACTCACCTGGTCGAGGTGACGGCCAACCGGTGCCTTCCTGGTACCCTCTGACTACTGGCTAGTAGTACGAACTTGGTCCCCTCTGCTTTCAGGTATCATCAATCTCTGATCCAGGCTTGGATCTCTACGAACTATTCATCCCTGGTCGCCGGCCAGCAACTCCTTTTCTTCCGGCTCCTGGCTCGTCAGCGAAGACCCCGACGCCTGTAAGACTTGTGCAGCCGCAGCCCTCGTGGCTAGGTAACTCTGCATTTCGGTGCCTGCATAGCCTCTTTACTCTAGGGTCCCGAGTCCCTCGCTTCCGACTTGCCTTATCGGGTCCGCCCGAGACCTTTAAACTTTCCGTGTCCTCGGACACTTGTGTTAATTGTGCACTTGAAGTATTTTCCTAAGAGATTTGGTTTGTGCTTAGTACCCTGTCCTCATAAAGAGTACAGGGCTGTTGTGATTCTTAATAAATATCCTGTTTATTTTCATAACACTTGTGTGGTGTCCTTTCACTTGGTGTTCAAGGGGTACATGTGTGGTAAACAGCTGGCTTAACACGCCCTCTCGAGTCTTTAGCCTTAGACTGCTCGTATCCACGCTACTAGGATAGCTGGTCTATAGGTTGACTTACAACCAAACACCATAAGGGTCGTTGGAACGATACATAGCGGTCGCTAGAATAGCGAACGTTGCATATCGGGCCAACTTCTCACATACCTTCCAACGACTGCTGACTTGAAGGTCCTGAAGGAAAGCACCCCATCCTTCTAGGGATGCATCTTTCGTCACCACCAATGGAGCCGCTCGTGGAAGAAAAGTCAGACCCTAAGATACATTTTCTCTGTGTCCACCATGCCGCTGCCTGAACCATAAATGGCATCACTCTGATTGTGTCGTCGAAGGATCCCTCTGCTTGACGCCATTGTAGATAGATTTGTTCTTGCCATGGGCGCAGTCTTAATCTGCAGTGAGGCACAAGGGGAATGCAAGATGACATCATGCCCAGCAAGGATTTGTACCTGCGGACTGAAAGAGACTTTCTTTTTACAAAGTCTAGGAAGAGAGACACGATCCTCAGGTGCCTTTCTTCGGAGGGAAACACCTTGGTGCAGTCCGTGTCTAGTATTGCTCCCAGGAATGTGATCACTCTTGTTGGTTGAAGGTTTCATTTCCCTTCGTGTAGAGTCAAACCCAGCTTGACAAACAAATCTATGCAAGCCTGTGTTGACGCCCTGGCCTGTGCTTTCGATGGTGCTTTGACTAACCTGTCGTCGAGGTAAGGAAATATTTGATGTTTTTGCTTCCTTAACACAGCCGCCACTGCAGCTAGGCATTTTGTGAACACTCGCGGCGCTGACTTTAGGCCAAATGGCAGTACCTTGAATTGATAATCTGGCGGAGCGGAGCTGGCGGGTTGGTGTGTAGAATGAGGTACATGGGGCCCACATCGTGGAGAGCCCTGTGTGCGTGGGTGAGGAGTCGGAATGTGATTCTCTTGCTGACGGGGAGCCAGTGCAGATCTTTCAGATGGACAGAGATGTGGGTGTGGCGGGGGATGTCCAGGATGAGCCTTGCTGAGGCGTTCTATATGCGCTGTAGTCTTTTCTGGAGCTTGGCTGTGGTTCGGGCGTAGCGGGTGTTTCCGTAGTCCAAGCGGCTGGTGACAAGGGCCTGGGTGACCGTCTTCCTGGTTACGGTGGGGATCCATCGGAAAATTTTCCGGAGCATGCGCAGGGTGTTGAAGCAGGATGAAGAGACGGCGTTGACTTGCTTGGTCATCGTGAGGGAGGAGTGCAGGATGAAGCCTAGGTTGCGTGCGTGGTCTGTGGGTTTGGGGGCGGTACCCAGGGCAGGTGGCCACCAGGAGTCGTCCCAGGCAGAGGGGGATGGTCCCAGGATGAGGACTTCCGTCTTGTCTGAGTTCAGTTTCAGACGGCTGAGCTTCATCCATTCCGCAACGTCCTTCATTACTTCCTGGAGGCTGGCTTTGGCGGTATCCGGGTCGTTGGTGAGGGAGAGGATCAGCTGGGTGTTGTCGGCGTAGGAGATGATGTTGAGGCTGTGTTTGCGTGCGATGGCTGCGAGGGGGCTCATGTAGACGTTGAAGAGGGTGGGGCTGAGCGAGGATCCTTGTGGGACGCTGCAGATTACTTCGGTAGCTGCCGACCGGAACGGGGGGGAGGCGGACTCTGTGTTCTTCCGGCGAGAAACGAGATGATCCACTCCAAGGCCGCGCCTTGGATTCCGGTGTCGCTGAGGAGATGTATCAGGGTGTGGTGGCATACCGTGTCGAAGGCTGCTGAGAGATCCAGGAGGATGAGGGCGGTGGTTTCCCCGTTGTCGAGCATAGATCTGATGTCGTTGGTGGCTGCGATGAGGGCGGTCTCGGTGCTGTGGTTTTGCTTGGAAGCCGGACTGAGACTGGTTGAGGATCCGCTTGTCTCGAGGAAGGCGGAGAGTTGTTTGTTGACCGTCTTCTCGATGACTTTGGCAGGAAAAGGGTGGAGCGAGATGGGTCGAAAGTTCTTGAGGTCCGTGGGGTCCGCGGTGGGTTTTTTCAGGAGGGCGCTGAGCTCGGCATGCTTCCAGCTCTCCGGGAAGGTGGCGGATGCGAAGGAGCTGTTGATGACGTCCCGGAGTTGGGGTGCGATGATGGAGTCGGCTTTGTTAAAGATGTTGTGTGGGCATGGGTCGGTAGGGGAGCCGGATGGGTGGTGCTCATTGTTGCGGCGGTGTCTTCGGTGCTGACCGGGGTCCAGGTGCAGAGGGTGGCGGTTGGGTGCGCTGATTTGGTGGTTGGGTGCGTGGTCTGTGCGTCGATGCGGTCGTGTAGGTCGGCGATCTTGCGGTGAAAGAACGAGGCGAGTGATCCGCAGAGGTCTTGCGAGGGTGTAATGTCGTTGTTGCAGGCGCTGGGGTTGGAGAGCTCTTTAACGATGCTGAAGAGTTCCTTGCGGTTATGGGTGTGGTTGTCCAGACGTTGTTTGTATGTAGTTCTCTTGGTGGTGCGGATCTGTTGGTGGGGCTTGCGGATGGCGTTCTTGAGGGCTGTCATGTTCTCTGTTGTCTGGTCCTGGCGCCAGGTTTTCTCCAGGGAGCGGCAGGTTTTCTTTGAGTTCGTGAGGTAGTCGGTGACTCACGAGGCTTTCTTGCTGTGGGGTCTGTTGCGTGGTTTCTTTAGTGGTGCGAGTTAGTCGGTGCTGTTGGTGAGCCATTGTGCGAGGTTGCGGGCTGCTTCGTTGGGGTCCGTCGTGATGGTGGGAGGGTTCTGGCTGAGGGAGGTGGTGATCGGTACTGGTTCTATTGCTGCCTTTCGGAGCATTGTCCGAATTCTCCTTCTGGAGTTGATGCAGATGGCTGGCTTTCTGATGCATCGGTGGCGTACAAGGGGGCGTTTGTAGAAATTCTAGGGTGTGGCCGAATTGAATAATGTGGAGGACCCATTGATCCGTCGTTATTTTTCGCCAATTCTGAAGATGGTGAGCAACCTTTCCACCCAGGGGAGCACTTGATCTCTTGAAAGTTGACGCAGCCGAAAGATGAAGGTTGTCATTGCCGTCGGGTGTTGTCCTTCCCCTGACGGCCTCCCCTTCCTCTTGGAGTTGATTTTGTATATCCTCCTGATTGACGCCGATTGTACTGTTGGCGGTAGGGCTGCGACGAGGCAGAATAAGAGTAATATCTCCCTTGCTGATATCCTCTATAAGGTGACTGCCCTCTACCTCTAGAGCCACGAAAAGGGTTTTTTCTGTACTGCAAAGTTCCCAAAGCCTTTGCAGTATTGGTATCCTTTTTGATACTCTGCAGAGTGTCATCAATGTGCTTCCCGAAAAGATCTTCTCCATTGAGTGGGAGGTCTAGGATCTTGCTTTGAACCTCCGGCCTAAAAGCAGTTGCTCTTAGCCATCCTTGCCTGCGCTGAACTGCTGCTCCTCCCATAGATCTAAAGGCCATAGTCACTATATCCATAGCGCAGTCTATGACTTGTGCTGAAGTCCTTTCCCCCTCCAGGAGAAACTTTCGGGCTTCTTGCTTCTCCGGTTCCAGCACTTTGTCAATGTAGGGAGACAGGTCGCACCACATTTGCCTGTCGTACCTTCCCAAAATAGCGAGGGCATTTGCGGCTTTAACTAGTAGCGCCGACATTAAAGAAAACCTTTTTCCTGCATTATCTGGTCTTCTGCCCTCCCTGTCCGGAGGTGCTGTGATTGGAGCAGACTGATTCCTTGACTTCTGCTGCGCCGCCCGAGTAATCACCGAATCCGGTTTGGGATACCCAAAAGACATGCTGGAGCATCTGTAGGTGCCTTATATTTTTTGTCTAGTCTGGCCAGAACCAGCGTCACCGTAGCTGGCGTTTCCATGACTTAGTCCTTCCTCCCAAATATGACTTACGATAGGCAATGACCGAACAGACCTGCGATAGGATTCCTTGAAATTATATAGAAAGCATTCTGCTTTCTGTTCCGACATGGTAAGTGCAAATCTCTTGGGGCTCTTTCCATCAAATTATGAAAACCACCAATGTCCTCAGGGGGAGAATCTACTGGCCTCGGCGTAGAGTTGAAGGTGATTGAATGAGATAGTCATTCAATTCTCCACTAGGTTCAGCAATCTCTCCATCCTCGTGGTCATCGTCCGAGGTGTCTGGATCGTGATGTGACGCTGGGTTTGGAGACCTAGTATTGGGCTCCGGTAAAATTACCCTCCTACGCACAGGCGTACCTGGTACCGACCGTGGGCGAGGAGTTGTCTCCTGTATGTTCTGAGTGGTTTGAGAAGTCGGATACCTTCTTCTATAATCCTCCAACATGCCCTGGAGGTCATTCAATAAAGAGTATGGCACACTTGTCATATCCTCACGCTGCTGTTGGCGATATTGCTGCTGCTCCTGGGGATGCTCTTGAAAACCCCCATATTCTTCTTCCGATTCGTCATCCTGGTACTTGACCTGTAATTGCGAAGGACTACTCGCAAAACCATAAGGGCCATCTTCATCCTCGTCCTCAGAGTCTTCCTCCTCCAGCAGGTGAGAAGGGACCAATGGAGATACCTTGCTTGGAGACTAGACCTCCGGCGTTATAGGCTTTTTCCAGGGTACCAATATTTTTTCTGGTGTTTTTTCTCTCGTCGACTAGCCCGTCTTCGAGATTCCTGCCGCCGACCATATTATCGTCGTTGACGCTACCGTCGACGTTGTTATCGTCGACGCTGTCCTCGTCAACGCTCCTGCTGTCGTCGTCGACGCTCCCATCGATGATGCTCACGTCGTCGACGCAGATACAGTTATGCTCGTCGCGCCTTCGTCTACGGTGAACTCGTCGACGATACCGCTGTTGACGGTGAAAGCGTCGACGGCGTCTTCTCAATAGCCTTTACCTCCTTTCTCGTCGAGGATGTAGATGGTTTTGCCGTCGTCGATGACCCCTTTTTCGTCGACGATCCCGTCGACAGTGCTGAAACCTTCCCTTTCTCCCCAGAAGGCGTAGAGGAAACTTTCCTGATGGTAATCTTAACTCTCGGAGGCGATTTTGGAGGTTCTGAGTTGGACTTTTCTTGTTTTACCTCAGAAGCAGAACCCTTCTTCTCCTTAGGTTTGCCTGAAGGAGATTGAGGGACTGCGCCCTTAAGACCCTGCAGTGGTCTTTTTTGGGGCCTTCTCTGGTCTGTCCCCTGAGGTATGCTTCTGAGGAGATCTCTCTCTTTTTTTAGATCTCTTAGACGAACTAGACTCCTCCTCACTCTCACTTGAGAGGATTTCCTTTCTGGCTTTAACCTTTTGGAGCCAAATCAGCAGTCTTCCCTCACGATCCCTCAAGGTTTTATTTCAAAAGGTTCAACATACCTTACAATCCTCTGCCTTATGGTCTGGCTAAAGGCAGTATATACAATCCTTATGAGGGTCATCTGTGTAAAGTCTCTTCTTAGAGTAGGTGGCACAAGCTCTAAATAATCCCTTTTTCTCTTTCCGAGACATGGTAGATGAATAAGGGCTTCCAATAAGAAGATAACAGAAGATGAGAAACCTCAAATTCCAGTCAAAATACTGTAGAAATGAAGAGTTTGAGCAGAGCTCAAAGGAGACTCCCTAGCACAACGTGCGGTAGAAAAATCTGAGGTGCAGAAGGTGCTCTCAGGAGTGTTCTAGAGGGTGAGGAGCTCTGATTGGTGCAGGGAAAAGTTTGGGCCTTTTTTACACAACAAAGGCTATGGGTTGCAAAAAGGAAATGGGCCTAGGCCTCTGCAGTTTGCTATACTGCTAAGCATTGCTTTTTTATATACCGAAGACAGGGAATGATTCAGGCATGTGAATCTATGAAAGTTCCAATACTGGAGTAAATGGCCTTTGAGATCCATCCTTCTTGGGGATAAGAAACTAAAGGGAGAAGACTCCACCTTGGTGTCTACTATTCCCTTGTTTTATTATGCCCTTGAGAAAAAGCACTTGAACCTCTTTTTGAGGAAGGCGCTAGTGTTCCACATAGGTAGGGTGTGTGTGTGTGCACACTAGGTGGAATGTTTAATGGTGATGCAGTGAGTTCTAGGCAGCACCCAAGTTGTATGATAAAAAGTACCCACTGGTCAGTAGTGATCTCTTCTAAACGGGGAAGAAGATCCTACAGCCTTCTGCCAACAGGTGTATTGTGATTTATTTTTTTAGGGTGCATGGGGTGTTGGTTTGGGTTGCGAAAGGGAGTCGCTCCTGGCTGGAGGTAGCTCCTGTAGCTCGCCTTCCATGGTTCTGCCTTTGGTTTTAATCTTCCTGTAACCCGACCCCCCCCCCCCCGAGTACCGTCGGTGGTACTGCTGTTGCCTTTTGTTGGATGCGGGAGATTCGGGGAATGTGGTTTTACTACCACCCATGTACTGAGATCTATGACAGAATTCCTGAAGTGCCAGTGCACAAGGATTCCCATCGCTATGACTCTACCCATGTTCTTTTTCAGTTTCTCGAGCATCTGGTCCAAATAGATTTTAGCAGAACAGATTTAACAGATGCTGCTGACTTTTAGCTTGTAGCCAGAGACATGGAGCCATGATAGCCAGGAAGCTGGTGTTCATACCACAAGTATGTAGCAGATTGTGGCATTCGAGGTGGTTTTGCTCTTGGCCACAGCCTCCTGACCATGCTGATCTTACTGTACTGTACCTTGGCCATTTACATGCCATGTGAACTACTAGAGTAGGTGGAACATGGCTGCAGACATAAGGCAGGTCATTGAGCAAGGATTTATACTTCTCTATAGTCTGCATGAAAACCCGGGCTTTGTTCGGCTTTGGAATGTTTTGGGCATTTTCAGAATTCCCTTCAGCATGGGGGGAGCTGGACTGTATGTTATGTAGACTGATTCGACCAGGAAGTCATTGTCATCTTGGAAGACATGGATGTCTACTTTAAGCAGCAGCTCTGTGGATGACATTGCAATAGGAGGTAGTATTAGGTGGGGAGGGTTTTGCCGGATAGAGGCCAGGGTCTGTGTTGCCGTGGAGATCAAAGTCATCCCATGGGTTGTCCGTTGGTTGTGGGTCATAGGGAGCATAAGTTTTGCCTGGGTACAATGGGTTGTGTTCTCCTTCCTCATCTGAAGAGTGTTGCGACCTCTGTTGTATGGCTAGAGGAGGTGAAATATATGGTGGTGGCTGCAAGGGTGGCGAAGGTGTTCGGAGAGGAGGAGGGGGAGGAGAGTAGCAATGGGGCCTGTCCTAGGCTTTTGTGCCCTCGAGGACGTCAGGATTCCAGGTCAATCTGCTCCTGGAACAACCGCTTTTGATTCTTTGGCCATGTGTCCTGTTTCTGCAGCGTGGGCTTGGTAGTAATGTTTTCCATCTGCCGGTATATAAAAAAACATGTTTGGCCGATCGTCAAGCTTCTCACATAGAAACTGGAGAATAGGTTAATTCGAATTTTAGGAGTTAGCAGTCAATGGCACCTTCAGCAACCAATAGGTTTTCAGCACAGAGTGTGAAGGTGATTTCAGTGTAGTAGTCTACTTCAGCACCAGGGAGCCTTTCAGTGCTGGAGTGGTCTCATGCTCAGGTGAGAGGCAGAGATTACAGAGCTGGTAGTAGTGAGTGCAGGGGAACTTTGCATTACATTGAGGAGGCAGTACTGGAAGGGCATCCTTTCCATCACTGACGAGGCATTGTCGATGAGAAGGAGCTAGTGACAAGAGGTGGGAGTGAGCCAGGCTGAAATGGTGTGAGGACCTGCCAGGCTGAAGGTGTCGAGGTTTCAGCGACTGTAGGATGAACATCGGTACCAATGAAGTGGGACTGAGTGAAGATTGTCTGGAATTAACTGGAGAAGGGTAGATGAAAAAGCCTGGCAGATGGGGCTATTGGGTGCCTAACACTGAGCCCGGTCGGCACACATCCAAACTAGATGGCAGAAAATACAAACAATGGAGCCGGTTTCCATACGCATTACCAGCTAATTGAGGAGTCACTATACCTTGTGACTTGCCAGACGTCGAAGAATAACTTGCAAACGTTCAAGCCCAATACTAGATGGCTTGAATATGTAGAGAATGTGCATCTATATTCACACATGCTATGAAAAGGTAGTACCCTGAATGTAAGCCGTGGAAGGATAAGACTTTTCGAATAAGAATGGCAAGAAGGATTTACACCAAGGGTGGGACAAACAAGTAAAGATAGAAAGCAAACTACTAAGCAGGAAGCAAATGAGATGCACAAAAGCGCCAATCAATGTGATACAGTTGTAGCTGCCTGTAGGTGAGATCTAAAATAGTGATCTTTGATCAGAAGTTACTAGAGCAAACAAGTGCACAAAAATCATTTGCAGGAGTTCTTCTACAACATCATGCAGTTTTCACACTATTAAATCTTGTAAAAGTTCTGCAGACCATTCACAGTCCACCCACTTGCACTTTATAAGTACTAGTTAGCGCTCTAGTTTAAAGAGCATTTATTGCTTTAAGAAATGTAAGTACGCTAAACTAGGGGCTTAAATCAAAGTCTTTACTGCTTGCACAGACCTTTTTAAACAATTAACATATTAGCAGATACACACAAAAAAAAACGAATTCAAGTATGCATACCTCATAAACTGCTGTAAGATCTCTAAAGAAGCTTTTTGCTCCATTTAGCAGTGCCTCGTTCTCAGGACAAACTACAACGTAGGCAATGTCTCGCTGAGATCCGTATGGCTCCAGCATCAGCCTCTCCCAGTACGGCAAAGCAAATGGTGAAAGTACCAAAAAATCATGATCATATCCCAGCAAAAACGTAGGAATTGGCAGTGGTTCTGGGGATTCATCAGTTCCTAAAGCACAAAATTAGATTGTTTAACATTAAACCAAAACAAACGTGGAGGGGGGGGGGGTGGCGGGGGGGAGGGGGAGAGGGACATGCAAAATTTTCATTGCCTTGGACACAAGCAAAACTGTCATTTTGGTACATGATTTAGGCATGAATGAAGCTGGGCCCTCTAGGTGAATGTAGCCACATCTTTTAAGGTAAAAGTACTGTCTTTATCTGAATGACTACACAGATTATCTAGTGATGCCTGAGGACTACTACCAGGAAAGTTACAGCATACTTATTACTTCTCTCAAAAGACTGCTTATGTGCATGTCATTTACTCATTGGCTCAACCTTGCACTCCTCCTATTAACAGTAAAGAGGATGCTGGCATTCTAACTATATGAAATCAGTGTAGCCAAGACTAATGCAGCTTAATAATGAGTGCTCATCATAGTAGTGTTACTATTAATAACGTACTAAATAATCTGAATTGAAAAAAGTTCTAACAGAAGCTAAAACTGCTATTATGCAGCAAGACAATTACCGTGACATGAAAGAAAATCACTTGTAAAACAGTCATGTTGCCTAAGCTGCAGAAGTTTAATGCTTCTTATGAAGAACTTATTCAACAAAAAGTTGAATTCCAAAATAATTTAACTGTTGAGTACATAAACTACTATAGCTTTACGAGTAAAGCAAATTAATGCAATGTTGTTTACCGTAAGTGCCTCGGCCAGCCATTTTGTGAAACTGTTGCCACGTGAGGGGGCCTTGTACACCCCAAGATCTGACTGTTCGTTTTTTCTGAATAGCATCCTGCAAAACTGGCTGGAGGGAAAGAAGCATCCGAAGGATGTCTTGTGAACATTGCATGCTCACATCCACAGCTGAAAGATATTGGGAGTAGAAAAAAAGCATATGGCTGAATCAAAATGCAAGTAAGAAAAGTCAATGAATTAATACATTAAACATTTGAATCAGTAGTGCAAATAGTTTCACAATTATGTACACATTATAGAATGTTATATCATGCTTGATAGTGGTATATCCTGCCTGATGCTGGCACCAGTGTAACACTGTTGAACTTGTGGAAATGCTGAAATGTAAGACTCATAGCCTGTCGTGGGGTCATTGCAAAAGAGGTAAGTCCCTGAACTGTACCGTAGCCAGGATAGCGCCAATGAAAGGAAGCCTCTGCAAAGGAATCTGGTGTGCATTTGGCTCGTTGGTCATGAACCCCCAACAATGTCCAGAGGTTCACCATTATCCGGAAGTGATCTACGACTTACTGTGGTGAGTCAATCTTCAACAGCCAGTTGTTAAGGTAAAAAAAACTGCTATCTTCGATCTCCACAGATGGGCAACTGCGGATACTTTCATGAACACCCAAGGAGTACTGGTAGGGCCAAAGGCGAGCACAGCAAAATGAAAATGCTACTGGCCTACCTTCAACAGCAGGTAACCTCTGTGGGAAGGTGGGACATTTATAAGAAAAACATGTCCTGCAGGTCCAAAGACAATATCCAATCTTTCAGGCACAGGGAAGATAGGATCTGGACCAGTGCGAGCATTTTCAATTTTTCCTTCCATAGGAAGGCATTTATCAGATGAAGATCAGACTTGGGTCTTAAGGCTACCAACATACTTTAACATGAGGAAATTGCGAGTAGCAGCAACCCTTGCACACTTCAGAATGCAGAAGCCTCTCACTCGCTCCTTTAGAAAGTGGAACTCACAGGTCTTGCAACTGAATAAATAGGTGTTCATCTGAACTTCAATCTTAGGGGCATGGGGAATCAAAGTTGTGGCAGAGCAGAAAGAAAAGATAGGGCATAGCCATGCTTCAAGTAATCAAATGTTGGACATGCTGGATCACCACCCTGTGAGAAAGTGCTAGATACTGTCTCGGACACGGTGGCTGTGCACCACTAACTGCAAGCTAAAGCAGCACGGTGGAGCATGGTGGAGCCTCAGGGGAAGGGGACTGAAAGGACTGATGACATTATTGGTCTGCACATTGCCTACCATATCCACGATCCTCCCCTAAAAAAGGACTGGGGTGATTGCAATAGTGGCTGGGGAGACAGACCCTTCCTATAAGTCAGCCCCCTATAGTGACCGTTAAATGTTCTAATATGGTGAGCAAACTGTTTGGCAGGGGTCAATGAGTGTGCTGTGGCCCTAATTTCTTTGAAACTTCCCAAGGCAGAATGTGCTTTTTCAAACAGGCGTAAACCATTTATGGGCATATCCAGGAGAATGGCAGCTAAAAGTTACAATGGTGCCAACCAAACTTTACAGACCAGTAGTATCCAAGGCAGCACAAATCATGTATTTGGTTCCCTTTTCACAACTCCAGAATGGTTTGAGCAAGTGAGGCCCTCAAGTCTTTCAGGACTGCCAGCAAGATGTCGCTGGACATGTCCCAGACAGCATGTGTATATCAAACCCAATAAACTGCATTGATCAATCTCAATCCCAGGCTAACCCAAAAGAACATTGGCTTGTGGAACACCTAAATCCTCTTAGATACCCCTATAGAAGAAGTCCTGGAGAACAAACTGACATTTTTTTTCAGATTTATACAGCGTGAACTCAACCCGAAGGAATTGGAGTGTGTTACATGAGCATTAGTTACGTTAACCAAGGACGCATTCATTTTTTTGGTAGGCACAGGGAGATTAAGTGATCTATCCAGAATTTCAGGATGCTAAGTAGATGTAGGGGCTTGAACTAGGTAGCTCAGCTCCAAAGTCGGCAGCTATGGCTGTAAGACCACATCATCTTCCCAAGTTAGCCTTGCTGGTTAAAGCCTTAACATCCAGACTCTATGAAGAAAGATGGTTAGTGGGGAAATCAGCGTCACTAGGCACAGGTCTGATTTCTGGCCAGCTGCCTTTTACTGGTGAGCAAGAAAAGGACTTTGACCAAGTGCCCATTAAGGTGTCATTAAGGGCTCAGACGTGCCAGCCAAGGTTGTAATGTAGTTGGTCTTTACATAACTAGAAAGCAGTTGCAGGTCCACGAACTCAGCAGCTCGTCGAATTCCCACTGCAAATGATGCACTCTCTTCAACTGGAGATCCAAAAGGCAATTTCAACCCTGTATCAGGGGAAGTATCAAGTACAGTGGCCTCTTATAATCTCAATGAGTGGGATAAAGCTTTGCCATTCCGACCATCATATCTGGATGACGGAAAGCACTGGTCAGAATCACAGTCTGACAGATAATAGAGAGACTGATGGCAAATCCACCGTAATAGGGACATAGAATTAAAATCAGGCTGCATAGTGACCGGATGTGCTTAAGTAATTTCGTAGTGTGACATTGGTCGGATCATGAAGTTGGTTTGGTGTAAAACATCAGTTAGCATTGTATTCTCCGCTGGTGGCGTCTGAAATGGTATGGATAAAATAGGGATAGAAGCAGAGCGGAGGTGGAAGTCTATACTGAGGCCAGTACAGAACCTGTACTGGGTTCATAGGGGTACGACTGCAGAGAGGACAGATCCGCCGAGGGTAACCAGACTGAGGGCCCCCTACAGATGCGTGGTGCACTAGCTACACGACAGAGTTCAGCCAAAAACAGACTGACAACTCGCCCATAAACAGCATGGTCTGAACTCAGAAGTCTTAGTAAGGGACATGATTCCTAGCACACTGAATAAGTCTGTTTTAGGAGTTGTTGAAGGCCAACAAAATTGAGAGCAGAACCCCAGACCTCATTGAAGGTGTGTAAAGAAGGAAATGGACATCAGTGGCAGGACTGGCGATTATATGCAGTTCTGCTCAGTCACTTTCTGGGCAGTCTGGTGTCAAGTGCAGAACAGCACAGAGTCACCTAGATGGGCACTGGAGCAATTCTGGTGAAAACTTTCTGGTACCTGGTGAGTATTCTAAGGTAAGGAATCTACAGTCGGAAATATATATCCGAAAATAAAATGTCAAGCAACATGTGGGTGGGTTAATCACACCAGATATGAACTTACCAAAATAATGATCATGTGAAGACCAAACAGACATTATATTGACTTCAATCATGCTTTTGTGGACAGTTCAAGAGAATGTGTGCCGATCTGGAAGAGGAGCTAGACTGCCTGCCCAAGACAAAATTGCTATAGTAGATTATGCAATGAAAGATTTGTGCTCTGTTTTGATTGTATCCTGCATACACACAGACCCAGTCTGCATGCAAGTTTTAGTAGTGAGATGTTATCCGTGTGCACAGATTTGTGCTCCGTTTTGCATGTTAGTGGCTAGGTAATACCAAAGTGAGTGCCTCTGAATAGTAAAGAATGAAATTGTGTGTAAATTGCACCAATTTCACTAAGAAGAGTCCTGGTGTTGAAATATAGTTTGCGAGTACAGCAGCAAGCATTAAAGTAAAACATGTTGAAAAAACAAGTTTTAAACTTCTTCCTGAAATGTTTAATTGCAGTGTGAACGAGGCCATATTTGTACACACCTTAGTCACTAAATAAGAGAAGAAATAATCCCCCTTTTGATGAGCCTGCTCAAAGAATCCACAGTGTTAGACGGACCGGGAGGGTCGGCCGAGATTACGGGGAGAGGTCTCCAGGGAGAGCCGTCTCCAACGACTGTACAGATAAGTAACTTCCCCCCCACAGACGGACACCACACAAGATTGAAGGTTAACGAGACTTTATATGCACTTCTTAGGTTACGTTGATATAATACAAGGAGGTCTGGACTCAGGGGTCCCCTCGGTTCTGATCTCTGGTTGAGGAAAAGGGTAGCGGGACAGTCTTAGTTACCAATGAGTTCAATAGCTCTCAATCCTCGAGCTCGGCGTGGTTGCTGATCGGGCCGTGGAGGAGCCAAGCAGGTCCCGAGATGGATGAAGGATGGTCGACGGGCCGTGGAGAAGCCAAGCAGGTCCCGAGATGGATGAAGGATGGTCGACGGGCCGTGGAGAAGCCAAGCAGGTCCCGATGCAGATGACAGTTACAACGGTCCGCGGCCTCGCCAGCAGATCCGGACGACGGTGAAGGATGAAGGTTACGACGGCTGTGGCAGCGCCACCAGGCAGGATGATGGTGCACAGGACAGAGCTACGGCAGCGCCAGTAGTCCGTCCAGGATGAGTTCTTCTTTCGTCTCTCGACTCCAAGATACAACTGCCTTCCTGTTCTGGAGCTGCCCCAGTTATAGGGCTGGCGTGCTTTGATGTCCGGACCCTCGCACTTGGAGGTCGGGAGGTCCGGGATGAGGGAGTCCAGACACCCAGCAGGGGGGTGGAGCCAGCGCCCGGGGAGGCGATGGGCGAGCGGCACTGGCCGGGGGAGAACCATCGACACCTCTTTCTCCCATTGACTGGCCAAGTAGCTCGCTCACCTCCTGGGTGGAGGGTGGTGCCGGAATGTCTGAGGCCGGGCTAGGCCCAGGGTTGAGGTCGATCGGGGGCCAGGCGGCCTCGTGGCGAAGTGTCCAAGATGGCGGCCCGGGCTGGGCGCGTGGGTCGGCCGTGGATCGGACCCACGAGGTTATCATGCTCGGGGGCAGGTGTCCCTGAGGGGACGTAGGACGTGCAATGGTGGGGTGTGGTGCTTGTATGACTGGCTCGGGCTTGGTCGAGCCGGGGGAGAGCGGCCCGTCACGTGGCCTGTCCAACATGCGTCCCCCCCAGCTGAAGGCGGGGAGAGTTACCCATCCTCTTGGGGACTCTCTTCGTCGAGGCGGAAAAACCGGGACAGGCCATCCGCGTTGGCGTGGTCAGACCCAGGCCGGTGTTCAACGGTAAAGTCCATACCTTGCAAGGAGATGGACCAGCGTAGCAGTTTTGGGTTTTCCCCCCGCATATGCATCAACCACTGCAGGGGTCGGTGGTCAGTCTGCACCCGGAAGTGGGTGCCAAAAAGGTAGGGTCGGAGCTTCTTGAGGGCCCATACCACAGCGAAGGCTTCCCTCTCTATGGTGCTCCAGCGTTGCTCCCGTGGTAGGAGTCTCCGGCTGATGAAGGCCACCGGTTGATCAAGGCCTTCGGTGTTCACCTGGGACAGGACCGCCCCAATGCCCTGGTCGGAGGCGTCCGTCTGGACGACGAACTCCCGGCTGTAGTCTGGGGCCTGGAGTACAGGAGCGGAACACATGGCGGCCTTTAGCTGTTCGAAGGCCGCTTGACACTCTGGGGTCCAGTTCACCTTCTTGGGCTGATTTTTCGACGTGAGTTCGGTGAGAGGCCCCACGATGGTACCATAGTCTTTCACGAACCTTCGGTAGTAGCCCGTGAGGCCCAGGAAGGCTCGCACCTCAGTTTGAGTGTTAGGGGGTTGCCAGTTCTGGATGGCGGCAATTTTCAGTTGAAGAGGGGCCACTAGACCGCTTCCCACTTGGTGTCCGAGGTAGGTCACTGACCCTTGTCCAATTTGACATTTGCTGGCCTTGATCGTGAGGCCAGCTCGCTGAAGGGCTTGCAACACTGCCTGGAGGTGGTGGAGGTGCTCGGTCCAGTGGTGGCTGTACACAGCGATGTCGTCCAGGTAGGCGGCGCTGAACTCTTCGAGCCCCGCCAGGACCTGATTGACGAGCCGTTGGAAAGTCGCTGGGGCATTTTTCATGCCGAAGGGCATGACCGTGAAGTGATAGTGGCCATCGGGGGTGGAGAAGGCAGAACGTTCTTGTGCTCGGGGTGTGAGGCCGATCTGCCAATAGCCTGCCGTTAGATCGAAGATGCTGAGGTAACGGGCAGCGCCCATTCGGTCGACCAGTTCATCTGCCCGGGGGATGGGGTGTGCGTCCGTTCTGGTGACTTCATTCAGGCCCCGGTAGTCGACACAGAACCGGAGTTCGGGTGTGGTTCCGGGGGCGGCTGCTTTGGGGACCAGTACGACCGGGCTGGCCCATGGACTGTCGGAGGGCTCGATGACCCCGAGCGTGAGCATCTTAGTTACTTCCGCCTGGATGCAGGCCCGTACCCGATCAGGTACGCGGTAGGCCCGGTGGCGGATAGGAGGGCTGTCTCCGGTGTCCACATCGTGCACACACCAGGAAGTGACACCTGGGGTGAGGGAGAACAGGCTGGCAAATCGTGATAGGAAGGCTTGGCACTCTTGGCGTTGTTCCTGGGTGAGGGTCTCCGAGAGTCGGACCCCATCCACGGAGCCGTCTTGCTCCTGGGTCCGCAAGAGGTCAGGGAGAGGCTCGGAGTCGTCCTCAACCCCGTTGTCTGTGGCCATCAAGAGGCTGAGTTCTGTTCGTGCAAAGTGGGGTTTCAGTCTGTTGGTGTGGAGGACTCGGAGCGGATTCCGGGCGGACTCCATATCGATCAGATAGGTGGCGGGTCCCTTGCGCTCGATTACCTTGAAGGGTCCCGTCCATTTGTCTTGGAGAGCGCACGGTTCTGTGGGGGACATTACCCAGACCTGTTGCCCCGGCTCGAATTCAATAGATGAGGCGTTCTGGTCATACCATCTCTTCATGTCCTCTTGACTGGCCTCTAGGTTGGCTTTCGCTAGGTCTCTGAACCGCTGGGACTGGTTGCGGAGGGTGAGGAGGTACCGGAAGACATCTGGAGGACTCTTGGCCGGAGGCAACTCCCAGCCTTCTTTGATCAGGCTGAGTGGCCCCCGTACTGGGTGCCCATAGAGCAGCTCGAATGGGCTGAAGCCTAGGGACTTCTGTGGGACCTCCCGGTAGGCGAAGAGGAGGCACGGCAGCAGCACGTCCCACTGGCGACGGAGGGGTTCTTCCAATCCCCCGATCATCCCTTTTAGTGTGCGATTGAACCGTTCAACAAGTCCGTTTCCTTGGGGGTGATAGGGGGTCGTGAAGCGGTAGGTGACCCCACACTGTTGCCAGAGGGACTTCATGTATTTGGAAATAAAGTTCGTGCCTCTGTCACTGACGACTTCTCGGGGGAACCCCACACGGGAGAAGATCCCCATCAGGGCCCTGCCGACCACTGGGGCTGTGACGGTCCGGAGAGGAATAGCCTCAGGGTAGCGGGTGGCGTGGTCCACTAGTACTAGGATGAAGCGATGGCCTTGTCTTGTACGTGGGTCTAGGGGTCCCACAATGTCTATTCCGACCCTCTCAAATGGGGTTGTGACTACGGGAAAGGGTTGCAGGGGGGCCTTTAATTTGCGGCCGCTCTTCCCACTGGCTTGGCACGTGGGGCAAGATCGGCAATGCTGGTGCACATCGTTTCTCATTTTTGGCCAGAAGAAGTGGGTCACTAGGCGGCTGTAGGTTTTATCTTGTCCCAGGTGCCCTGCCAGGGGGACATCGTGGGCCAGATTTAGCAGGAAGTCTCTAAAGCGGAGTGGCACCACTAGTACTCGGTTGGCCCCCAGCTCGGCGATTCGTTGCTCGCTGTACAGTAGGTCATTGTCCCAGTAGACCACCAGATGACCTCCTACGACCATATGAAAGCGGCCCTCCTCACTCGCTATGGCCTCACGCCCGAGATGTACCGCCGGGAGGGTCGGCCGAGATTACGGGGAGAGGTCTCCAGGGAGAGCCGTCTCCAACGACTGTACAGATAAGTAACTTCCCCCCCACAGACGGACACCACACAAGATTGAAGGTTAACGAGACTTTATATGCACTTCTTAGGTTACGTTGATATAATACAAGGAGGTCTGGACTCAGGGGTCCCCTCGGTTCTGATCTCTGGTTGAGGAAAAGGGTAGCGGGACAGTCTTAGTTACCAATGAGTTCAATAGCTCTCAATCCTCGAGCTCGGCGTGGTTGCTGATCGGGCCGTGGAGGAGCCAAGCAGGTCCCGAGATGGATGAAGGATGGTCGACGGGCCGTGGAGAAGCCAAGCAGGTCCCGAGATGGATGAAGGATGGTCGACGGGCCGTGGAGAAGCCAAGCAGGTCCCGATGCAGATGACAGTTACAACGGTCCGCGGCCTCGCCAGCAGATCCGGACGACGGTGAAGGATGAAGGTTACGACGGCTGTGGCAGCGCCACCAGGCAGGATGATGGTGCACAGGACAGAGCTACGGCAGCGCCAGTAGTCCGTCCAGGATGAGTTCTTCTTTCGTCTCTCGACTCCAAGATACAACTGCCTTCCTGTTCTGGAGCTGCCCCAGTTATAGGGCTGGCGTGCTTTGATGTCCGGACCCTCGCACTTGGAGGTCGGGAGGTCCGGGATGAGGGAGTCCAGACACCCAGCAGGGGGGTGGAGCCAGCGCCCGGGGAGGCGATGGGCGAGCGGCACTGGCCGGGGGAGAACCATCGACACCTCTTTCTCCCATTGACTGGCCAAGTAGCTCGCTCACCTCCTGGGTGGAGGGTGGTGCCGGAATGTCTGAGGCCGGGCTAGGCCCAGGGTTGAGGTCGATCGGGGGCCAGGCGGCCTCGTGGCGAAGTGTCCAAGATGGCGGCCCGGGCTGGGCGCGTGGGTCGGCCGTGGATCGGACCCACGAGGTTATCATGCTCGGGGGCAGGTGTCCCTGAGGGGACGTAGGACGTGCAATGGTGGGGTGTGGTGCTTGTATGACTGGCTCGGGCTTGGTCGAGCCGGGGGAGAGCGGCCCGTCACGTGGCCTGTCCAACACACAGGAATGGCGTTAGTTTGTCAAAGTGGCCGAATTGGCGCACAGTTTCTCCTAGGTCAGGAACGATTTAAAGTGATTTAGACACAATGAAGGGATTATCATTTTTCTCCATTTATTTTCTTCAAATTTCATGGACCAATCCAGCACACAATCTCAGGTTGCAAATTTCCACCCATGTACATTTTTGGTGCCCCCAAACAACCCCATTGTCTCTCCACACTGAATTTTTTTTGCAAACACTTATACATTATACCTCAACCTTACAGGTGCTTTTGGGTAAGTGTGTGCTGTACATAATTTGTCACATTCAAGACGTTATTTTGTGGGTTCTTTGTGCAGCTCTTCTAAATCACTCATACGTTAGTCGTCCTACATTTGAACTCTTATCTTAAAGGTCATGTCGAGCTATATGCAACCATCAGCTATCATACCTTGTTGGCATTCAAGCCTAAAATACTTGTTGGGATGCTTAAACCCTTTTTGGGTAGCCGATGCGCAGTACAAGTGCAAAAAATAAATAAATAAATATAAATAAAAGCAGCAGATAATGTAGTCTCTCCATAGCCTACTATATCACAGATGGTTTGTGCAACCAACACCCAAGCATTGTATACAGTTATTTTGCCCATTCACCATTCCTTAGAGCCTCCTTGGCTTCACAGATTTATGAACATCACTCAAACTGATCTTTAGCCAATGGGTAGGTCATCTCACCTATAGAAGTGTTCTAACAAAGCAGAAATTCTGTTACACTATACTTCAGCCAAATTTAAGTTGAAAATATCAAAGTGCTCCAAACGTATACTAGGCAGCTCTTCAGAAACACACACACACACACACACACACACACACACAAACACACACAAACACGGGGCACAAAATTGATCCTGAAACACGACACATAGTAAGAACGCGTGTCAGGTGTTCGAATCAGCTTACAGGGCTACATCAGTGGCAGGACTGGTAATTATATGCAGCTCTGCTCAGTCACTTCATAGGCAGTATGGGGTCAATGCAGAGCTGCACAGAGCCACCTAGAGGGCAATGGAAGCAATGCTGGTAAAATCTTTCTGGTACCTGGGCAGCATTCTTCAACAGAGTGGAATGATAGGCTGGACGTGCTAAAGAAAAGAGGAACAGCAAGCATAAATCATCTGCCACCCTTTAACACATCTATGAGCATAGGAGAAGCATATTTCAGTTTACAATAGGAAAAAAAGGGAGTGCTCCAACTATGCAGTTATGCAAACAGCCTTGAATGAAAAAGGAGTGGTAATTGTTACTTTTAATTATCATTAATTTATTTAAACACGACGTAGCCTTGTGAGTGGGAGTCAACATAGACAGAGCCCTTGCATCACCTAGCATAATCCCACAATATGCCCAAATGCGTGCCCACCATCTCAGATTTTTTCTTTCATTCTTTTCCCTGTACAAGCCTTCATCAAATCGGGAGGGATGCAAGTGAATCTGGAATAGTTTAAGGCTGTGAAACCATAATTACAGATAACTAGTTTAGTTTGTGGCATGAAGCCTCTTCTAGATTCACATGCTTTGCACAGATTATGTAGTGGTATTAACTCCACGGGGGAGGGTGGTGTAAGAACAGTGAGTTAAAAAGATTTTAGTGCTGCTTGACCCACTGCAACCTCTTCATGAGCAAGTGTACACAGTAATGCTTTGTGAAGGTATGCGCAGCGTATTTCTTAAATAGATAAAAGCCACTAAGTCCTGTGCAGAATGCCTTTCGAAAAAAAGGATTGGTTTTCCTAATTCTTTTAGATGTTGTAAGTACACAACAGCTGTCCTAGATGTGAATAACAAGGACCCCCTGAAAAAATTGGTAAAACAATTCCTAGGACAAGGTAAATATATAATAGAAAATAAATTCCTAGGCAACTGAACAAATCACTTTATAGTGTTCAGCTCAGTGTAACAAAACCAAACTACGTGCCATATTGTTTCAAAGTATTTAATCTTCACATACACAAATTCATAATCATTTTTATTTGAAAGCACCAACAGTGTTTAATATATTCAAAACATCATATCACTTAAAATAACAAAAAATATACATAAAACACTGTGTGGCAGTAGTTAAGCTTTCGACACACGTTTCGGCGTAAAGGACGCCTTCGTCAGGAATTGCCACAAATTTCTCTGAAAAACGATAAAAATATATAATAAACATCAACAATTGATATATCATTATTTACTATACATTTTCACTGAGCTACTCTGATCACATTTGAAATTGATACAAACATATTGCACACAATTAGTGTCATATTGTTTTACAATTAGATCATTGAAATCACAGTGAGATGTGGAAAATGCAAAGGTTAAATATTGAAGGTAGAGTAGTAAGAATTAGAATAATTCCATTATTTACATGTTTTCATTATAATGTAGTCTTCCTATATATATGATTACATTAAGACGATAGATTGGTATCCAGATACTGAAGGGTTCAGTTGTGAATCTTTTCATTGAGGATGTTCGGTCACATTTCTCCCAATATGTTAAGATCTAAAAAAATTGTGAGCTTTGCTAATTTATTCTGTAAGATAAGCGTACTGTAATTATATATTGTATCCTCACTGTTTTATGTTCTAATGGTGTGAGTATACGAATATGTTTTAATACCTGGTCAAAATATGCAGCCAGAAGTGGCGTGTGTGGCTGTGTGGGCGTGTGTGGCTGTGTGGTCGTGTGTGTGTGTGTGTGTGTGGTCGTGTGTGTGTGTGTGTGGTCGTGTGTGTGTGTGTGTGTGGTCGTGTGTGTGTGTGTGTGGTCGTGTGTGTGTGTGTGGTCGTGGTCGTGTGTGTGTGGTCGTGTGTGTGTGTGTGGTCGTGTGTGTGTGTGTGGTCGTGTGTGTGTGTGTGTGGTCGTGTGTGTGTGGTCGTGTGTGTGTGTGTGGTCGTGTGTGTGGTCGTGTGTGTGGTCGTGTGTGTGTGTGTGGTCGTGTGTGTGTGTGTGGTCGTGTGTGTGTGTGTGTGTGTGTGTGTGTGGTCGTGTGTGTGTGTGTGTGGTCGTGTGTGTGTGTGGTCGTGTGTGTGTGTGTGGTCGTGTGTGTGTGTGTGGTCGTGTGTGTGTGTGGTCGTGTGTGTGTGTGGTCGTGTGTGTGTGTGTGGTTGTGTGTGTGTGTGTGGTTGTGTGTGTGTGTGTGGTTGTGTGTGTGTGTGGTCGTGTGTGTGTGTGTGTGGTCGTGTGTGTGTGTGTGGTCGTGTGTGTGTGTGTGGTCGTGTGTGTGTGTGTGGTCGTGTGTGTGGTCGTGTGTGTGTGTGTGGTCGTGTGTGTGTGGTCGTGTGTGTGTGTGGTCGTGTGTGTGTGTGTGGTCGTGTGTGTGTGTGTGGGTGTGTGTGTGTGTGGTCGTGTGTGTGTGTGTGTGGTCGTGTGTGTGTGTGTGTGGTCGTGTGTGTGTGTGTGGTCGTGTGTGTGTGTGTGGTCGTGTGTGTGTGTGTGGTCGTGTGTGTGTGTGGTCGTGTGTGTGTGTGTGGTTGTGTGTGTGTGTGGTTGTGTGTGTGTGTGGTTGTGTGTGTGTGTGTGGTTGTGTGTGTGTGTGGTTGTGTGTGTGTGTGTGTGTGGTTGTGTGTGTGTGGTCGTGTGTGTGGTCGTGTGTGTGTGTGTGTGTGTGTGTGTGTGTGTGGTTGTGTGTGTGTGGTCGTGTGTGTGGTCGTGTGTGTGTGTGTGTGTGTGTGTGTGTGTGGTCGTGTGTGTGTGTGTGGTCGTGTGTGTGTGTGGTTGTGTGTGTGTGTGTGGTCGTGTGTGTGTGTGTGGTCGTGTGTGTGTGTGTGGTCGTGTGTGTGTGGTCGTGTGTGTGTGTGGTCGTGTGTGTGTGTGTGTGGTCGTGGGTGTGTGTGTGGTCGTGGGCGTGTGTGTGGTCGTGTGGGTGGTCGTGTGTGTGTGTGGTCGTGTGTGTGGGTGGTCGTGTGTGTGGGTGGTCGTGTGTGTGGGCGGGCGTGTGTGTGGGCGGGCGTGTGTGTGGGCGGGCGTGTGTGTGGGCGGGCGTGTGTGTGGGCGGGCGTGTGTGTGTGGACGTGTGTGTGTGGACGTGTGTGTGTGGACGTGTGTGTGTGGGCGGGCGTGTGTGTGGGCGGGCGTGTGTGTGTGGTCGTGTGTGTGGTCGTGTGTGTGGTCGTGTGTGTGTGTGTGGTCGTGTGTGTGTGTGGTCGTGTGTGTGTGTGGTCGTGTGTGTGTGGTCGTGTGTGTGTGGTCGTGTGTGTGTGGTCGTGTGTGGTCGTGTGTGTGTGTGTGGTCGTGTGTGTGTGTGTGTGTGTGTGGTCGTGTGTGTGTGTGGTCGTGGGTGTGTGTGTGGTCGTGGGTGTGTGTGTGTGTGGTCGTGGGTGTGTGTGTGTGTGGTCGTGGGTGTGTGTGTGTGTGGTCGTGGGTGTGTGTGTGGTCGTGGGCGTGTGTGTGGTCGTGGGCGTGTGTGGTCGTGTGTGTGGGTGGTCGTGTGTGTGGACGTGTGTGTGTGGGCAGGCGTGTGTGTGTGTGTGGGCGTGTGTGTGTGGGCGTGCATGTGCGGGCGTGAGCGGGCGTGCATGTGCGGGCGTGCATGTGTGAGCGTGTGCGGGCGTGCGCGTGAGGGGTCGTGTGTGTGTGGGGTCGTGTGTGTGTGGTCGTGTGTGTGGTCGTGTGTGTGGTCGTGTGTGTGGTCGTGTGTGTGGTCGTGTGTGTGGTCGTGTGTGTGGTCGTGTGTGTGGTCGTGTGTGTGGTCGTGTGTGTGGTCGTGTGTGTGGTCGTGTGTGTGGTCGTGTGTGTGGTCGTGTGTGTGTGGTCGTGTGTGTGGTCGTGTGTGTGGTCGTGTGTGTGTGGTCGTGTGTGTGTGGTCGTGTGTGTGTGGTCGTGTGTGTGTGGTCGTGTGTGTGTGGTCGTGTGTGTGTGTGGTCGTGTGTGTGTGTGGTCGTGTGTGTGTGTGGTCGTGTGTGTGTGGTCGTGTGTGTGTGTGTGTGGTCGTGTGTGTGTGGTCGTGTGTGTGTGTGATCGTGTGTGTGTGTGGTCGTGTGTGTGTGTGTGTGTGGTCGTGTGTGTGTGTGTGGTCGTGTGTGTGTGGTCGTGTGTGTGTGTGGTCGTGTGTGTGTGGTCGTGTGTGTGTGTGTGGTCGTGTGTGTGTGGTCGTGTGTGTGTGGTCGTGTGTGTGGTCGTGTGTGTGTGGTCGTGTGTGTGTGTGTGTGTGGTCGTGTGTGTGTGTGTGTGTGGTCGTGTGTGTGTGTGTGTGTGTGTGGTCGTGTGTGGTCGTGTGTGTGTGGTCGTGTGTGTGTGGTCGTGTGTGTGTGGTCGTGTGTGTGTGGTCGTGTGTGTGTGGTCGTGTGTGTGTGGTCGTGTGTGTGTGGTCGTGTGTGTGTGGTCGTGTGTGTGTGTGGTCGTGTGTGTGTGTGTGGTCGTGTGTGTGTGTGGTCGTGCGTGTGTGGTCGTGCGTGGTCGTGTGTGTGTGTGGTCGTGTGTGTGTGGTCGTGTGTGTGTGTGTGGTCGTGTGTGTGTGGTCGTGTGTGTGTGTGTGTGTGTGGTCGTGCGTGTGTGTGTGGTCGTGCGTGTGTGTGTGGTCGTGCATGTGTGTGGTCGTGCATGTGTGTGGTCGTGTGTGTGTGGTCGTGTGTGTGTGTGGTCGTGTGTGTGTGGTCGTGTGTGTGTGGTCGTGTGTGTGTGGTCGTGTGTGTGTGTGTGGTCGTGTGTGTGTGTGTGGTCGTGTGTGTGTGTGGTCGTGTGTGTGGTCGTGTGTGTGGTCGTGTGTGTGGTCGTGTGTGTGGTCGTGTGTGTGGTCGTGTGTGTGGTCGTGTGTGTGTGTGGTCGTGTGTGTGGTCGTGTGTGTGTGTGGTCGTTGTGTGGTCGTGTGTGTGTGGTCGTGTGTGTGTGTGGTCGTGTGTGTGTGTGGTCGTGTGTGTGTGTGGTCGTGTGTGTGTGTGTGTGGTCGTGTGTGTGTGTGGTCGTGTGTGTGTGGTCGTGTGTGTGGTCGTGTGTGTGTGTGGTCGTGTGTGTGTGTGGTCGTGTGTGTGTGTGGTCGTGGTCGTGTGTGTGTGGTCGTGTGTGTGTGTGGTCGTGTGTGTGTGTGGTCGTGTGTGTGTGTGTGGTCGTGTGTGTGTGTGTGGTCGTGTGTGTGGTCGTGTGTGTGGTCGTGTGTGTGTGGTCGTGTGTGTGTGTGTGGTCGTGTGTGTGTGGTCGTGTGTGTGTGTGGTCGTGTGTGTGGTCGTGTGTGTGTGGTCGTGTGTGTGGTCGTGTGTGTGTGTGTGTGGTCGTGTGTGTGTGGTCGTGTGTGTGTGTGGTCGTGTGTGTGTGTGGTCGTGTGTGTGTGTGGTCGTGTGTGTGTGTGGTCGTGTGTGTGGTCGTGTGTGTGTGGTCGTGTGTGTGGTCGTGTGTGTGTGTGTGGTCGTGTGTGTGTGTGTGGTCGTGTGTGTGTGTGTGGTCGTGTGTGTGTGTGGTCGTGTGTGTGTGTGTGGTCGTGTGTGTGTGTGTGTGGTCGTGTGTGTGTGTGTGTGGTCGTGTGTGTGTGTGGTCGTGTGTGTGTGGTCGTGTGTGTGTGTGGTCGTGTGTGTGTGTGGTTGTGTGTGTGGTTGTGTGTGTGGTTGTGTGTGTGGTTGTGTGTGTGTGTGGTCGTGTGTGTGTGTGGTCGTGTGTGTGTGTGGTCGTGTGTGTGTGTGGTCGTGTGTGTGTGTGTGTGGTCGTGTGTGTGTGTGTGTGGTCGTGTGTGTGTGTGGTCGTGTGTGTGTGGTCGTGTGTGTGTGTGGTCGTGTGTGTGTGGTCGTGTGTGTGTGTGTGGTCGTGTGTGTGTGTGGTCGTCTGTGTGTGTGTGGTCGTGTGTGTGTGTGGTCGTGTGTGTGTGGTCGTGTGTGTGTGTGGTCGTGTGTGTGTGTGGTCGTGTGTGTGTGTGGTCGTGTGTGTGTGTGGTCGTGTGTGTGTGTGGTCGTGTGTGTGTGTGTGGTCGTGTGTGTGTGTGGTCGTGTGTGTGTGTGGTCGTGTGTGTGTGGTCGTGTGTGTGTGTGGTTGTTGGACTTGGCCCTTCTGGCAGGTTCACCCCTGAACTTTTTGCCTAGTGATTTCTGGTCTTTGCGCACTTTGACACTGTGGCGCAGTGTAAAGTGTGTCCTCTCCCTGAGTGCGTGTGTGAGATTGGCCTGCTCTCCCATAGGAATGCATGGGGAATGTCTGTGTCCCTGCTAGTTCCGGATGCGTGAGGCGTGCATGGTCAAGTCTGGTATGTGCGAACTCGTGAAAGTGAATGCTTCGCAACGATGTATGTGACATGGTTGTGTCTTGTGCGGAAGTGCTACTTCTAGACATGACTGTGTATGTGCTGTGAAGGTGCTGGCGTGTGATTGGCTGGAGCTGGCTGGGATGCCAGGCTCCAGGAAGTCTGTGTGGGTCTGCCCTGGTGGTGAATGGAGAGATTAGCATGCTGATGTGAGGGAGGGGCTGCGCCTGTGTCCTGAATGAGGCTGGGTTTCCCCCACACAATGCTGGCTCCGCCCCCTGTGGTGCGACTGATGACCCTAGCCTGCCTGATGACTGAAAGGGGTGGTTGGGCCATCAAGGGTACTCCAAAACCAGCTGCGACTGGTTCTGCCCCCACCCTGCACCTACAGACACAAGAGAAAAGGTGTATGTGGGTGTGTGTGTGTGTGGTCGTGGGTGTGTGTGTGTGTGGTCGTGGGTGTGTGTGTGTGTGGTCGTGGGTGTGTGTGTGGTCGTGGGCGTGTGTGTGGTCGTGGGCGTGTGTGGTCGTGTGTGTGGGTAGTCGTGTGTGTGGACGTGTGTGTGTGGGCGGGCGTGTGTGTGTGTGGGCGTGTGTGTGTGGGCGTGCATGTGCGGGCGTGAGCGGGCGTGCATGTGCGGGCGTGCATGTGCGAGCGTGTGCGGGCGTGAGCGTGTGCGGGCGTGAGCGTGTGCGGGCGTGAGCGTGTGCGGGCGTGCGTGTGCGGGCGTGCGTGTGCGGGCGTGCGCGTGCGGGCGTGCGCGTGCGGGCGTGAGCGGTCGTGTGTGTGTGGGGTCGTGT
The DNA here is from genome assembly GCF_964263255.1 of Lissotriton vulgaris. Classification (NCBI taxonomy): domain Eukaryota; kingdom Metazoa; phylum Chordata; class Amphibia; order Caudata; family Salamandridae; genus Lissotriton; species Lissotriton vulgaris. Next base: position 282,754,256 of record NC_141687.1, read on the forward strand.
GTGTGTGGGGTCGTGTGTGTGTGGTCGTGTGTGTGGTCGTGTGTGTGGTCGTGTGTGTGGTCGTGTGTGTGGTCGTGTGTGTGGTCGTGTGTGTGGTCGTGTGTGTGTGGTCGCGTGTGTGGTCGTGTGTGTGGTCGTGTGTGTGGTCGTGTGTGTGGTCGTGTGTGTGTGGTCGTGTGTGTGTGGTCGTGTGTGTGGTCGTGTGTGTGTGTGGTCGTGTGTGTGTGTGGTCGTGTGTGTGTGTGTGGTCGTGTGTGTGTGGTCGTGTGTGTGTGTGTGGTCGTGTGTGTGTGATCGTGTGTGTGTGGTCGTGTGTGTGTGTGTGGTCGTGTGTGTGTGTGTGGTCGTGTGTGTGTGTGTGTGTGTGGTCGTGTGTGTGTGGTCGTGGTCGTGTGTGTGTGGTCGTGTGTGTGTGTGGTCGTGTGTGTGTGTGTGTGTGGTCGTGTGTGTGGTCGTGTGTGTGTGGTCGTGTGTGTGTGGTCGTGTGTGTGTGGTCGTGTGTGTGTGTGTGTGGTCGTGTGTGTGTGTGTGTGTGGTCGTGTGTGTGTGTGTGTGGTCGTGTGTGTGTGTGTGTGTGTGGTCGTGTGTGGTCGTGTGTGTGTGGTCGTGTGTGTGTGGTCGTGTGTGTGTGGTCGTGTGTGTGTGGTCGTGTGTGTGTGGTCGTGTGTGTGTGGTCGTGTGTGTGTGTGGTCGTGCGTGTGTGTGGTCGTGCGTGGTCGTGTGTGTGTGTGGTCGTGTGTGTGTGGTCGTGTGTGTGTGTGTGGTCGTGTGTGTGTGGTCGTGTGTGTGTGTGTGGTCGTGTGTGTGTGTGGTCGTGTGTGTGTGTGTGTGTGGTCGTGCGTGTGTGTGTGGTCGTGCATGTGTGTGGTCGTGCATGTGTGTGGTCGTGCATGTGTGTGGTCGTGCATGTGTGTGGTCGTGCATGTGTGTGGTCGTGCATGTGTGTGGTCGTGTGTGTGTGTGGTCGTGTGTGTGTGTGTGTGGTCGTGTGTGTGTGTGTGGTCGTGTGTGTGTGGTCGTGTGTGTGTGTGTGGTCGTGTGTGTGTGTGTGTCTTGTGCGGAAGTGCTACTTCTAGACATGACTGTGTATGTGCTGTGAAGGTGCTGGCGTGTGATTGGCTGGAGCTGGCTGGGATGCCAGGCTCCAGGAAGTCTGTGTGGGTCTGCCCTGGTGGTGAATGGAGAGATTAGCATGCTGATGTGAGGGAGGGGCTGCGCCTGTGTCCTGAATGAGGCTGGGTTTCCCCCACACAATGCTGGCTCCGCCCCCTGTGGTGCGACTGATGACCCTAGCCTGCCTGATGACTGAAAGGGGTGGTTGGGCCATCAAGGGTACTCCAAAACCAGCTGCGACTGGTTCTGCCCCCACCCTGCACCTACAGACACAAGAGAAAAGGTGTATAAAAGAGGGGCTGTGACCCCATAAAGATGTTCTTGTTTTTGACTTGGATCTACCAGGGGCGTGCTGCTGCTTGGGCCCAGGGGAAGGCTTGCCTCCCCTGGGCTCTGCCCAGCCCCTGCCTTGCCGATGCCCTGGAGGACTTTTCTCTGATGTGCTTGTCTCTGGACTCGTGGGGCCTCTTTGCCCTGCCCCGCTCCTGGATGCCAGAGGGACTGTTGCCTAGCGCAAGGAGCGCTTTATTTGCTTTATAGCGCATGGGAGCGCTTTTATTCTGCCCCTAGCGCTTGAAAGCGCTTGTGTTGTTCCCTAGCGCTCGGAGCGCTTTATTTTTACTTTTGCCCGTTATTTACTTAAAGCGAGCGAGTGCCCACCTCGCTGTTTATTTTTAATCTTGAGGGTGCCACCCCTCTGAAATGCCCCCGAGATTCACCGCCGCGGCCCGAGCGCCGCAAAACAGGAAGTCAGGCACTACAGTGCCTGATGCGGGGCGGGACTTCCGGGTTGCCGGAGGAAGTCCCGCCCGCCGCCGCGCTGGGATTGGCCAGCGCCGCCAGGGAGACTGAGCCTGGGGCTGAGTCCCGGTCCCGAGATGGGGGACCGGGTGAAGACCCCTGTGTCAAGAAAGCGGGGCTCTCATGAGGTGAGAGAGCCCCGCCCGCTGCCCTGCTGACACCCGCCGAGGCCCCCGTGAGCGAGGGAGGGCCCCGGCAGACTGCTGCAAGAAGATGGTGTCCCCCGCCGCCTCCGGAGAGCAGCCGGTGAGTAGAGCTGCCCCGGGAGGGGGCGGAGGGTGGTGAAAGTGCGCGAGGGATCCCCTCGCAACGCTGAGCGGCCCCGCTTGACAGAGGGCTCGGTGGGGGCATAGCGTTTTCTTCTGTCCGTGCGCTCCGCCTTTAGGTGCCTTCAGGGCGGCCCCGGATGGTAGAGGGCCGCCCCAACGTTTCCCCAGGGCACAGTATCGAGTGAAAGGGCCCGAGGAGCCCGTGCTGAGCCCCGTGGCTCCAACGTGTTGGGGCATTGTATTTACTGCAGAGCCTGAGGGCTCCCACGCTGGGCAGTAGTGTTTCTTGAGCCTAGATGGCTCCTGTAGGAGAGTAGGGTCTGCAATCCTATGATCACCCAGATTTTTTGCTTTTGTTTCACTGGTTTACGACTTTCTCTGGCTGTGGGCCTGCCAATCAGACCCACAGCCTGGCTGTTCTCTTTCTAAATTACCTCATGTACCCTAGGTGCATCTACCAATTGGTACTGGGCCACCTTATCAGACCCTGTAACTCAGGGCATAGGTGTACCCAGGGCTGCCAGGGGCTGCAGCATGTATTATGCCACCCCTGGCTGGCCTCCTAAATTCGACACAACTGGCTGCATGACAGCTGGGGCAAAGTCGTGTAATCACCCTTTGCTGTAGGTGTAGTATACCTATACCTAACCCTAAAATGGACACACAGATTCCTATCAGTCACTCCTATGGCAGGCCTTGACAATCCTGAAGGCAGAGTGCTTGGAATCGTGTGAGATGGTGCTCTGGCATGAGCTGAGCCTGTCTGCAGCTTGCGGAATCAAGTCCTAATAGCTGCTCCATGATATCGCATACCATATACTCTTAAGTGCATTATAATCCTCGCGGTTAAATGCTATCTTTGGTATTGCTTTATCAAAACATGTCGAGTAAGGTGTCATACGAATTGGAATACTAACCCCTCGCCAATTCTGGCGACGGGGTTAGCATTCCACCCTTCTAGAGGGACACGACATGTATGTAACTGTGAACCCCGGTTAAAGTTAACTGAAGCCTCAGCTCCACAAAATGGATGCTGCCACCACAGACACGAGTCTGACCCCCTGCAGCTGGGAGTCCTTCCAGTGAGGGGAGCCTGGACAAAGGGTTTCCTGTCAGGGGCGGTGCTAGCACCGTCCCAGACATGGTTTTGTGTATCCTGGGTAGGCAGGGCTTTACAGGAAGGTGACTGCTGAGTGGCACCCCGGTGCTCACTACGCATAGGCCGGTCTGAACCAGTTCCAGGGGCACACCAGCCCCTGGCCTGGGGAAGTCCGGCATGGCTGAGGGGTGTAACCACCCCCACCTAGTCCCACCCATAGGCAGGACCTAGTCACCGGGTCAGCCCCCTTTTTTAGTATAAAGATGGGAGCGGGCCCCCTGTTAAAATTAGATCATCTTTGGAATCAAGATACCACTTTCTTCGAAAGGACTTCACGATTTCTTCTTCAAGATTCTCCCTTGTGGCTAAGGAGTAGTCACCCTGCATCAAGCGGGCACCATCCTAAAGAACACTGCGGTCTGCTGCAAGTCCTTCTTCACGAATCCGACGACCCAGCTCGACGAGACCCGGCTTCCCTGGCACCTCTGACCTCTACTCACCTCTACAGCCAAGCTGAGAACCGTGAGTGCGACGAGACCTCAAGGGACCGACGATCGCCAAGACTGCACGACATCTTTATTGCAAGCCCACCGAGTCTTCCACTGGTGAGTGCTTTGGGGTCCGAGAAGCCCCGACCCTGCGCAGCTCCAGCACCCAAGATCAGCCCCCCTGCATCTCCACGATCTGCGTGGGGCCCTTCTGCTGTTTGCTGTGCACCGCGTTGTGTGGCTACTAGCCGGCTGGCTTGTGGCCTTCTGAACGACGCCCGACGACAACTCTTCTGCTGGTCTGGTTGCTCCAGGCTGGCCCTTGCTTCCTTGTTCAAGAGAGGCACCCCGGACCCTCCTGGTCCACTCCAGACGCCATTTTAGGTCCACCGCGTGGGCTTGAATTTGCCAAGGCTTTGTTGCCCAATCCTGGGTCCAGCGACGCCGACAGCTTCTATCTTCGTGGGACAGCTCGATCCTCCATCCTGGTCGCCGACAACGCCTCCTGGTCCGTGAGATCTTCGAGTCAAGCGTCACCCACTCACCTAGTCGAGGTGGCTACCATCCGGTGCCCTCCTGGTGCCCACTGACTACTGGCTAGTAGTCTCGAACTTGGTCCCCTCTGCTTTCAGGTGTCATCTATCTTCAAGATCCAGGCTTGGATCCGACTGAACTTTCTTCACTGGTCACCGGCCAGCATCTTTTCTTCCGGCTCCTGGTCCGTCTACGAGGATTCCCGACGTCTTTTCAGACCTATGCAGCTGCAGCCCCTGGGCTAGGTAACTTCGGCATTTCGGTGCCCCAGCATAGCCTCACTATCCAAGGGTCAGAATCTACTTTCGTTTTCTCCCTACCAGGTCGGGTTCGCCCGAGAACACTAACTTTCTAATTCCTAGCTACCATAGACTTTTGTCCCGCATCTCGCGTGAGAGTGCACACACTGCACCCGAGTCCCCTAGGCCTCCTAGAAGTAATCTAACGATTCCCTAGTCAAGTCCTAGCGATTCCAAAAGCTATTAGTACTGTACTCACCTGCTAGGAATTTCGCATTCCACTTTCAGAGTATATGGTTTTCCGTGCCCCTCGGGCATTTGTATATACTGTGCTAACTTAAGTATTTTTGTAAGAGTTTTGGTTTGTGCTTAGTACCCTGTCCTCATAAAGAGTACAGGGCTGTTGTGATCTTTAATAAATAACTGTTTATTTTCATAACACTTGTGTGGTGTCCTTTCACTGGGTATTCAAGGGGTATATGTGTGGTAAACAGCTGGCTTAACACGCCCTCTCGAGTCTTTAGCCTTAGACTGCTCGTATCCATGCTACTAGGATAGCTGGTCTATAAGGTTGACTTACAACCAATCATCAATAAGGGTTGCTGGACTGATACATAGTGTTCACTAGAATAGTGAGCACTGCATATCAGGCCACCTTCTCACATTGGTGAGCAGCGGGTGGGATTTGAGCTTGCTGTTGTTTTGCCACACGTATCCTAAGAATATCTTGTTGAAAGATCACATAAGTACTGTTAGGTACACATAACTAAAGCTTAGAATACTCTGAGTTCTACTGAACCAGCTGTTGTAGCTCCTCAAGGCTTAGCACACCTTGGCTGCAACTCTTAGCAAGGGATCAGTAGGTAAACACATAGTGTAGGTAGGTGCATCACTTACACCACACTAGAAACAGTATGTCGGACAAAGGAGGAAACACTGAGGTTCCCCTTGTGTCAGTTGACCCTCCACAGGTCATCTCTTCAAGATATACTGCGCTTAGCTTCCATGAGTTACGACAAGTGTGTACCTCTAGGAAGATTAAGCAGGGGTCTAACCCCACAACTGCCTTTCTGATTGGTCTCTTAGAGACTCATGATGCAAGGAGGGCTGGTAACCCAGACCCTTCTAATTCAGATGGCAACATGCCCTCCTTACAGGGTCCCTTTGATGCCCAGGACCATCCTCTTCAGGAAGCAGATGATGCTGATGATGAGGATGATGATTTGGTATCAGGGGATGAGGCAGAAAAGGAACAGGTAGAAGTCAACAGACTAACCAGGTCCAACTTAAGCAGACATGAGATGGGCACTAGGGGACCCTTGGGGCCACTCTCAGGTCAGCTTAACATTGGGAATGGACGAGATAGATCTCTATCAAGAGGCTCTATCAGATCCCTTCATACCAATGGCTCTCAACGTTCCTCTCAAAGGGGAATGACATCTCCCCAGAGGAGAATGTATGAAGCTAAGGAAAAGGCAGCCAATCTGAGGATTGAAAGGGAAGAACTTGCCCTGGCCAAAGAGAGGCTTGCCTTTGCTAGAGAGCAACAATTGAGTGGGACAGTCCCCACTGGTGGCAGCATTGTACCTAGCAATAGGGAAAGGAGTTTTGATACAAAACACCTTGGTAAGATAGTGCCCCCCTTTAAACAAGGGGATGACATCCACAAATGGATTACTGCTTTGGAGAGGGCCTGCACTGTGCAAGGTGTTCCCCCAAGTCAGTGGGCAGCTATCTTGTGGCTCTCCTTTGAGGGTAAAGGAAGAGACAAGCTCCTCACCACAAGGGTGGAGGATGCTAATGATTACCAAGTCTTGAAAAATGCACTGGTTGATGGGTTTGGCCTAACCACTGAGCAGTACAGGGTGCTGTTCAGGGATACCCAGAAAACTCAGTCTCAAGATTGGGCTGACTTTGTAGATTGTGCCACTAAGGCTTTTGAGGGCTGGTTGCTGGGCAGTAAGGTTACTGATTATAAAGGATTGTACAATTTGATGATGAGAGAGCAAATTTTAAACAATTGTCAGAACCAGTTGTTGCATCAGCATCTTGTTGACTCAGATCTGACCTCTCCCCAAGAATTGGGAAAGAAGGCAGACAGATGGGTTAGAACAAGAGTTAAACAGAACCAGGGCCAGAATCAAGGTGGTCAGAAGAAAGCAGACCAGAAGGGTAAAGATTCTAAGGGGGAACAAAATGACCAGAAGTCTTCGACAGGTCCCCAACAACCCAAAGAGGGTGGGGGTCAGGCTCCCCAAAAGAAGAAAGAAGGCCAATCTAAAAGGTGGTGCCAATACTGCAAAAGTAAAACTCACTGGTTTAGTGAGTGCACCAAGAAAGGAGGAGGGCAGACTCCTGCCACTGCAGCCCCTAAGGCACCTGTGCCCCCTAGTACAGCCAGCAGTGGTAGTGCACCTCCCAAGGGTTTAGTAGGGTTAACCCTGGGTTCTGAGGGGTGTGACAACTTAGTTGGTACACTCACTCAGGCTGTCCTTGTTTGTACAGGGGATGTGGATATGTCCCCTGACATAAGTCCCAATACTTTGGGCAAATACAGACAGACACCTTTTATTAATGGAAAAATGGCTCAGGCCTATAGGGACACTTGTGCCAGTGTCACAATGGTGACACCTAGCTTTGTGGACCCTGGACAGATCATGCCAGGTACAGAATTCCTGGTGACCAATGCAAGCAATGTCACTACCAATCATAGTATGGCAATTGTAGCTTTCTCCTGGGGAGGGGTAACTGGCCAAAAGAAGGTTGTAGTTAGTTCAGACCTCCCAGTGGATTGTTTGTTGGGCAATGATTTGGAGTCATCACAATGGTCAGAAGTGGAGCAGAGGACTCATCTGGAAATGTTAGGTTTGCCAGCACATGTGTTTGCTGTGACTAGGTCACAGGCCAGAAGATGCCCCACTGAACAGGTGCTGGATCCTGGAACAATGGACCAGACACCTTCCAAGAAAAAGAGCAGTAGGGTTAAGGCTGTGCCTTCCCCCTTGCCCCAGGTTGTGGATCAAGTCTCAGAGGAGGCTGACCTGCAGGAATTGAGGGAAACTGAGCCTAGAGAGTTTGAACTTGATCAAGTTGAATTCTTGGGTTCAGGGGGACCCTCAAGGGAAGACCTGGGGAAGGACCAGTTAGGCTGCCCTTCTCTTGAACCCCTCAGACAGCAGGCTGCTGCTGAGGCTGCTGGGAACGCCACAGGTACCCACAAGGTATACTGGGAAGATGGACTCCTGTACACTGAGTCAAGAGACCCCAAGCCTGGCATGACCAGGAGGCTGGTTGTACCCTTGTCTCAGAGAGGTTTCCTACTTACCTTGGCCCATGAGATTCCCTTAGCAGGACACTTAGGCCAGACAAAGACTTGGGACAGGCTTGTCTCACACTTTCACTGGCCTCACATGAATGAGGATACCAAGGAGTTTTGTCGCTCCTGTGTCACTTGCCAAGCCAGTGGTAAGTCAGGTGGCACAACAAAGGCCCCCCTTATACCAATGCCTGTGGTGGGGGTGCCCTTTGAAAGAGTGGGGATTGACATTGTTGGTCCAATGGAACCCCAGACAGCATCAGGGCACAAGTTTATACTGGTGGTAGTGGATCATGCCACCAGGTATCCTGAAGCTATTCCACTTAGGACCACCACAGCCCCTGTGGTGGCAAGGGCCCTAGTTGGAGTGTTCTCCAGAGTGGGCTTCCCTAAGGAGGTTGTCTCTGACAGAGGTGCAAACTTCATGTCAAGCTATTTAACTGCTATGTGGAAGGAGTGTGGTGTCAATTACAAATTCACTACACCCTATCACCCACAATGCAATGGGCTTGTTGAAAGGTTCAACAGGACCCTAAAAGGGATGATTCATGGACTACCTGAAACACTCAGGCGTAGATGGGATGTCCTGATGCCCTGCCTTCTGTTTGCTTACAGAGAGGTCCCACAAAAGGGGGTTGGCTACAGCCCTTTTGAACTTTTGTATGGGCATCCTGTGAGAGGCCCCTTGTGTTTGGTGAAGGAAGGATGGGAGAGACCTCTCAAAAAGCCTGCAACCAACATAATGGACTATGTACTTGGTCTCCGCTCCAGGATGGCTGAGTATATGGAGAAGGCATCAGAAAACCTTAAGGCCAGTCAAGAACTTCAAAAAGCTTGGCATGACCAAAAGGCTGTCCTGACTGTTTATCAGCCTGGACAGAAGGTGTGGGTGCTGGAGCCAGTGGCCCCAGCAGCACTCAAAGACAAATGGTCTGGGCCCCACACAATCCTTGAGCAAAAGGGAGAGGTCACCTACCTGGTGGACCTTGGAACTCCCAGGAGTCCCCATAGGGTACTCCATGTCAACAGGCTCAAAGCATATGTCGACAGGAAGGACATGAGCTTGCTCATGGCCATAGATGAGGGACAGGAGGAAGAGAGTGACCCTCTCCCAGACCTGCTCACTCAGAATCCTGATGATGGGTCAGTAGATGGTGTTGTCTTTTGTGGCAGCCTCTCTGAACATCAGCAGAAAGACTGTAAACAGGTTCTTCAGTCTTTCAGACATATGTTCTCTCTGACACCCAGTCAGACCAATTGGTGCACCCATGAGGTTGACACTGGTGACAGCCTGCCAGTCAAGAGTAAAATCTACAGGCAGCCTGATCATGTTAGAGACTGCATAAAAACTGAAGTGCAGAAAATGTTGGAATTGGGAGTCATTGAACCCTCAGATAGCCCTTGGGCTAGTCCAGTAGTTCTAGTGCCAAAGCCTCACACCCAAGATGGTAAGAGAGAGATGAGGTTTTGCGTAGACTACAGGGGTCTCAATGCAGTCACTAAGACTGATGCCCATCCAATACCAAGGGCAGATGAACTTATAGATAGATTGGCTTCTGCCAACTACTTAAGTACATTTGACTTAACAGCTGGGTATTGGCAAATCAGGTTAGCTGAGGATGCCAAGCCCAAAACAGCATTTTCAACCCCTGGTGGGCATTATCAATTTGTGGTAATGCCCTTTGGTCTGAAAAATGCACCTGCCACCTTCCAAAGGTTGGTGAATCAAGTCCTTACTGGGCTGGATGACTTCTGTGCAGCATATCTAGATGATATTGCTGTCTTTAGCTCCACCTGGGAGGATCACCTGGTCCACCTGAGGAAAGTGTTAGAGGCTCTGCAAGCAGCAGGCCTCACTATCAAGGCCACCAAGTGCCAGATAGGGCAGACACAGGTTGTATACCTGGGCCACCTTGTAGGTGGAGGCCAGGTTCAGCCACTGGAGAGCAAAATACAGTCAATCAGGGACTGGGCTCCTCCAACCACCCAGACTCAGGTTCGAGCTTTCTTGGGCCTGACTGGATACTACAGAAAGTTTGTCAGGAACTATGGTTCCATTGTGACACCATTAAATGAACTGACAAGTAAGAAAATGCCAAAAAAGGTTCAGTGGACAGCAGGCTGTCAAAAAGCATTCGATGACCTAAAGCAGGCCATGTGCACAGCACCTATCCTTAAGAGTCCAGACTACTCCAAACCATTCATTGTCCAAACAGATGCTTCTGAGTTGGGTGTGGGAGCTGTTCTTTCTCAACTGAATTTTGATGGTCAGGATCAGCCCATTGCTTTTATAAGCAGAAGGCTGACCCCCAGAGAGAAGAATTGGTCAGCTATTGAGAGGGAGGCCTTTGCTGTGGTTTGGGCCCTGAAGAAGCTGAGGCCATACTTGTTTGGCACTCACTTCAAGATTCAGACCGACCATAAGCCCCTCTTGTGGCTAAATCAGATGAAGGGTGAAAACCCCAAACTGCTTAGGTGGTCCATTTCCCTACAGGGGATGGACTTTACAGTGGAACATAGACCTGGTACTGATCATGGCAATGCCGATGGGCTCTCCAGATATTTCCACTTAGAACAAGAAGACTCACCTGGTCAAGGTTAGCTTATTGTCCCAAAGTTTGGGGGGGGGTCATGTAGGAGAGTAGGGTCTGCAATCCTATGATCACCCAGATTTTTTGCTTTTGTTTCACTGGTTTACGACTTTCTCTGGCTGTGGGCCTGCCAATCAGACCCACAGCCTGGCTGTTCTCTTTCTAAATTACCTCATGTACCCTAGGTGCATCTACCAATTGGTACTGGGCCACCTTATCAGACCCTGTAACTCAGGGCATAGGTGTACCCAGGGCTGCCAGGGGCTGCAGCATGTATTATGCCACCCCTGGCTGGCCTCCTAAATTCGACACAACTGGCTGCATGACAGCTGGGGCAAAGTCGTGTAATCACCCTTTGCTGTAGGTGTAGTATACCTATACCTAACCCTAAAATGGACACACAGATTCCTATCAGTCACTCCTATGGCAGGCCTTGACAATCCTGAAGGCAGAGTGCTTGGAATCGTGTGAGATGGTGCTCTGGCATGAGCTGAGCCTGTCTGCAGCTTGCGGAATCAAGTCCTAATAGCTGCTCCATGATATCGCATACCATATACTCTTAAGTGCATTATAATCCTCGCGGTTAAATGCTATCTTTGGTATTGCTTTATCAAAACATGTCGAGTAAGGTGTCATACGAATTGGAATACTAACCCCTCGCCAATTCTGGCGACGGGGTTAGCATTCCACCCTTCTAGAGGGACACGACATGTATGTAACTGTGAACCCCGGTTAAAGTTAACTGAAGCCTCAGCTCCACAAAATGGATGCTGCCACCACAGACACGAGTCTGACCCCCTGCAGCTGGGAGTCCTTCCAGTGAGGGGAGCCTGGACAAAGGGTTTCCTGTCAGGGGCGGTGCTAGCACCGTCCCAGACATGGTTTTGTGTATCCTGGGTAGGCAGGGCTTTACAGGAAGGTGACTGCTGAGTGGCACCCCGGTGCTCACTACGCATAGGCCGGTCTGAACCAGTTCCAGGGGCACACCAGCCCCTGGCCTGGGGAAGTCCGGCATGGCTGAGGGGTGTAACCACCCCCACCTAGTCCCACCCATAGGCAGGACCTAGTCACCGGGTCAGCCCCCTTTTTTAGTATAAAGATGGGAGCGGGCCCCCTGTTAAAATTAGATCATCTTTGGAATCAAGATACCACTTTCTTCGAAAGGACTTCACGATTTCTTCTTCAAGATTCTCCCTTGTGGCTAAGGAGTAGTCACCTTGCATCAAGCGGGCACCATCCTAAAGAACACTGCGGTCTGCTGCAAGTCCTTCTTCACGAATCCGACGACCCAGCTCGACGAGACCCGGCTTCCCTGGCACCTCTGACCTCTACTCACCTCTACAGCCAAGCTGAGAACCGTGAGTGCGACGAGACCTCAAGGGACCGACGATCGCCAAGACTGCACGACATCTTTATTGCAAGCCCACCGAGTCTTCCACTGGTGAGTGCTTTGGGGTCCGAGAAGCCCCGACCCTGCGCAGCTCCAGCACCCAAGATCAGCCCCCCTGCATCTCCACGATCTGCGTGGGGCCCTTCTGCTGTTTGCTGTGCACCGCGTTGTGTGGCTACTAGCCGGCTGGCTTGTGGCCTTCTGAACGACGCCCGACGACAACTCTTCTGCTGGTCTGGTTGCTCCAGGCTGGCCCTTGCTTCCTTGTTCAAGAGAGGCACCCCGGACCCTCCTGGTCCACTCCAGACGCCATTTTAGGTCCACCGCGTGGGCTTGAATTTGCCAAGGCTTTGTTGCCCAATCCTGGGTCCAGCGACGCCGACAGCTTCTATCTTCGTGGGACAGCTCGATCCTCCATCCTGGTCGCCGACAACGCCTCCTGGTCCGTGAGATCTTCGAGTCAAGCGTCACCCACTCACCTAGTCGAGGTGGCTACCATCCGGTGCCCTCCTGGTGCCCACTGACTACTGGCTAGTAGTCTCGAACTTGGTCCCCTCTGCTTTCAGGTGTCATCTATCTTCAAGATCCAGGCTTGGATCCGACTGAACTTTCTTCACTGGTCACCGGCCAGCATCTTTTCTTCCGGCTCCTGGTCCGTCTACGAGGATTCCCGACGTCTTTTCAGACCTATGCAGCTGCAGCCCCTGGGCTAGGTAACTTCGGCATTTCGGTGCCCCAGCATAGCCTCACTATCCAAGGGTCAGAATCTACTTTCGTTTTCTCCCTACCAGGTCGGGTTCGCCCGAGAACACTAACTTTCTAATTCCTAGCTACCATAGACTTTTGTCCCGCATCTCGCGTGAGAGTGCACACACTGCACCCGAGTCCCCTAGGCCTCCTAGAAGTAATCTAACGATTCCCTAGTCAAGTCCTAGCGATTCCAAAAGCTATTAGTACTGTACTCACCTGCTAGGAATTTCGCATTCCACTTTCAGAGTATATGGTTTTCCGTGCCCCTCGGGCATTTGTATATACTGTGCTAACTTAAGTATTTTTGTAAGAGTTTTGGTTTGTGCTTAGTACCCTGTCCTCATAAAGAGTACAGGGCTGTTGTGATCTTTAATAAATAACTGTTTATTTTCATAACACTTGTGTGGTGTCCTTTCACTGGGTATTCAAGGGGTATATGTGTGGTAAACAGCTGGCTTAACACGCCCTCTCGAGTCTTTAGCCTTAGACTGCTCGTATCCATGCTACTAGGATAGCTGGTCTATAAGGTTGACTTACAACCAATCATCAATAAGGGTTGCTGGACTGATACATAGTGTTCACTAGAATAGTGAGCACTGCATATCAGGCCACCTTCTCACAGCTCCAACCCGGGACATATGTTTTTAGAGCCAGAGGGCTCAGTTGGGCAAAGTCCTTGTCCTGAGGGGCCAGTAAGAGCCCTGTCGCAGTTCTGGTTTCAGCTGCCCAGCAATTAGTGGGTAGCTGCACCGTTTAGGTCTTTCTTTTCTAGGGACATGTTCTGTGAACTTAGGAGTGAGGCGCACTCCTGCTTCATCCCTGGCCTTTCCCCAGCTGCGCAGCACTTAGTGCCAGCTGCAGCGTTTAGGCCCCCCTGTTCTGTCCCTCAGCTGCCCAGCAAGTAGTGGGCAGCTGCTACGTTTAGGTTTTGCGCAAGTGGCGCAACCTGGACCCTGGACTTTGATGTAAGTTCATGTTAATGTGATTTCTGCAAAGTGCTCTTTGCTGCACCGCTGAATGTGTTGTTGATACATCATGTGCCTTGTTTCTCTTGCACCTCTGAATGTGTTTTTATGCGTCATGTGCTTTGTCCTTTTACACCGCTGAATGTATTGTGATGCATCATGTGTTTCCTTTCTTACACCCCTACAGGTATTGTAATACTTAGGTGGTTGTTTTCTCCCTAGTGCAGGTGGTACTAGCGAGGCCCAGGTCCCTAGTGTAATCTCCTAAGATAGTGAGGGTTGCATAGGTGGTGCTCACCTGGTACCAGTAGTGACTGGTTGTATGTTATCTTTGTGCTACAATTTTACATTCTAAAAGTGCTATTTTTAAAAGTGTTACTTCTAAAAGTGCTGATTCCTGACAGTGGTCCAGGTGGCCCTGTCTTGTAAATATCCCTTGTAAATTCTGCCCGTGCCTCTGGCACAATGTAAAGTGTGTGTTTTATCTAATGTATGTTTATTGGAATACAAAGGCTATTTTTATATATAACCTTGTGTGGAGTTTCCTTTGTGGTGGGCCTTGGGTGTTGTTGCTGGGGTGCGTGCGCAAATACTTAACTCATATCGCCTCCAAGTTTAGCCTTGCTGCTCGCGCCACGTTACCTAGAGGGCGAGTGAGGGGTTAGCTTGGCGTGTAACTCCCTTGCCCTGACTTTAGAAATGGTGATCCCTGACTGACCACGACGCGAGTCTTGGCCGGCCAGGGTCCCGTTTCTAACAGTGGTCGTGTGTGTGTGGTCGTGTGTGTGTGGTCGTGTGTGTGTGTGGTCGTGTGTGTGTGTGGTCGTGTGTGTGTGGTCGTGTGTGTGGTCGTGTGTGTGTGTGTGGTCGTGTGTGTGTGTGTGGTCGGTGTGTGTGTGTGGTCGTGTTGTCGTGTGTGTGGTCGTGTGTGTGTGTGGTCGTGTGTGTGTGTGGTCGTGTGTGTGTGTGTGTGTCGTGTGTGTGTGTCGTGTGTGTGTGTCGTGTGTGTGTGGTCGTGTGTGTGTGTGTGGTCGTGTGTGTGTGGTCGTGTGTGTGTGTGGTCGTGTGTGTGGTCGTGTGTGTGTCGTGTGTGTGTGTGTGTGGTCGTGTGTGGTCGTGTGTGTGGTCGTGTGTGTGTGGTCGTGTGTGTGTGTGGTCGTGTGTGTGTGGTCGTGTGTGTGTGTGTGGTCGTGTGTGTGTGTGGTCGTGTGTGTGTGTGGTCGTGTGTGTGTGTGTGGTCGTGTGTGTGTGTGTGGTCGTGTGTGTGTGGTCGTGTGTGTGTGTCGTGTGTGTGTGTGGTCGTGTGTGTGTCGTGTGTGTGGTCGTGTGTGTGTGGTCTGTGTGTGTGTGGTCGTGTGTGTGTGTGGTCGTGTGTGTGTGTGTGTGGTCGTGTGTGTGTGTGTGGTCGTGTGTGTGTGTGTGGTCGTGTGTGTGTCGTGTGTGTGGTCGTTGTGTGTGTGTGTCGTGTGTGTGTGTGTGGTCGTGTGTGTGTGTGGTCGTGTGTGTGTGTGGTCGTGTGTGTGTGGTCGTGTGTGTGTGTGTGGTCGTGTGTGTGTGTGTGGTCGTGTGTGTGTGTGTGGTCGTGTGTGTGTGTGGTCGTGTGTGTGTGTGTGGTCGTGTGTGTGTGTGTGGTCGTGTGTGTGTGTGTGTGTGTGGTCGTGTGTGTGGTCGTGTGTGTGGTCGTGTGTGTGTGTGTGGTCGTGTGTGTGTGGTCGTGTGTGTGTGTGTGGTCGTGTGTGTGTGTGTGTGTGGTCGTGTGTGTGTGTGTGGTCGTGTGTGTGTGTGTGGTCGTGTGTGTGTGTGGTCGTGTGTGTGTGTGGTCGTGTGTGTGTGTGTGTGTGTGGTCGTGTGTGTGTGTGGTCGTGTGTGTGTGTGTGGTCGTGTGTGTGTGTGTGTGTGTGTGTGGTCGTGTGTGTGTGTGGTCGTGTGTGTGTGTCGTGTGGTGTGTGTGTGTGTGGTCGTGTGTGTGTGTGTGGTCGTGTGTGTGTGTGTGGTCGTGTGTGTGTGTGTGTGTGTGGTCGTGTGTGTGTGTGTGGTCGTGTGTGTGTGTGGTCGTGTGTGTGTGTGGGTGTGTGTGTGTCGTGTGTGTGTGGTCGTGTGTGTGTGGTCGTGTGTGTGTGTGTGTGTGGTCGTGTGTGTGTGGTCGTGTGTGTGTGTGGTCGTGTGTGTGTGGTCGTGTGTGTGTGTGGTCGTGTGTGTGTGTGTCGTGTGTGTGTGGTCGTGTGTGTGTGTGTGTGTGTGTGTGTGTGTGTGTGGTCGTGTGTGTGTGTGGTCGTGTGTGTGTGTGTGTCGTGTGTGTGTGTGTGTGTGTGTGGTCGTGTGTGTGTGTGTGTGTGTGTGTGGTCGTGTGTGTGTGTGGTCGTGTGTGTGTGTGGTCGTGTGTGTGTGTCGTGTGTGTGTGTGGTCGTGTGTGTGTGTGTGGTCGTGTGTGTGTGGTCGTGTGTGTGTGTGGTCGTGTGTGTGTGTGGTCGTGTGTGTGTGGTCGTGTGTGTCGTGTGTGTGTGTGTCGTGTGTGTGTGTGGTCGTGTGTGTGTGTGGTCGTGTGTGTGTGTGTGGTCGTGTGTGTGTGTGTCGTGTGTGTGTGTGGTCGTGTGTGTGTGTGTGGTCGTGTGTGTGTGTGTGGTCGTGTGTGTGTGTGGTCGTGTGTGTGTGGTCGTGTGTGTGTGTGGTCGTGTGTGTGTGTGTCGTGTGTGTGTGTTGTGGTCGTGTGTGTGTGGTCGTGTGTGTGTGTGTGTGTGTGTGTCGTGTGTGTGTGTGTGGTCGTGTGTGTGGTCGTGTGTGTGTGTGGTCGTGTGTGTGTGTGGTCGTGTGTGTGTGGTCGTGTGTGTGTGTGTCGTGTGTGTGTGTGTGGTCGTGTGTGTGTGTGGTCGTGTGTGTGTGTGGTCGTGTGTGTGTGTGGTCGTGTGTGTGTGGTCGTGTGTGTGTGTGTGGTCGTGTGTGTCGTGTGTGTGTGTGTGTGGTCGTGTGTGTGTGGTCGTGTGTGTGTCGTGTGTGTGTGTGTGGTCGTGTGTGTGTGTGGTCGTGTGTGTGTGTGGTCGTGTGTGTGTGTGTGTCGTGTGTGTGTGTGGTCGTGTGTGTGTGTGTGTCGTGTGTGTGTGGTCGTGTGTGTGTGTGTGTGTGGTCGTGTGTGTGTGTGTGGTCGTGTGTGTGTGTGTCGTGTGTGTGGTCGTGTGTGTGTGTGGTCGTGTGTGTGTGTGGTCGTGTGTGTGGTCGTGTGTGTGTGTGGTCGTGTGTGTGTGTGGTCGTGTGTGTGTGGTCGTGTGTGTGTGTGGTCGTGTGTGTGTGTGGTCGTGTGTGTGTGGTCGTGTGTGTGTGGTCGTGTGTGTGTGTCGTGTGTGTGTGGTCGTGTGTGTGTGTGTGGTCGTGTGTGTGTGTGGTCGTGTGTGTGTGTGGTCGTGTGTGTGTGTGTGGTCGTGTGTGGTGTGTGGTCGTGTGTGTGTGGTCGTGTGTGTGTGTCGTGGTCGTGTGTGTGTGTGGTCGTGTGTGTGTGGTCGTGTGTGTGTGTGGTCGTGTGTGTGTGTGGTCGTGTGTGTGTGGTCGTGTGTGTGTGTGGTCGTGTGTGTGTGTGGTCGTGTGTGTGTGTGTGGTCGTGTGTGTGTGTGGTCGTGTGTGTGTGTGGTCGTGTGTGTGTGTGGTCGTGTGTGTGTGGTCGTGTGTGTGTGGTCGTGTGTGTGTGGTCGTGTGTGTGTGTGGTCGTGTGTTGTGGTCGTGTGTGTGTGTGGTCGTGTGTGTGGTCGTGTGTGTGTGTGGTCGTGTGTGTGTGTGGTCGTGTGTGTGTGGTCGTGTGT